>NC_061823.1:22472995-22475495 GCF_019202785.1 Penaeus chinensis | reverse complement strand
TTATAGCAATGGCAAACAGGGTCACACTTAAGACACTTCCTTGTGGGACCCTTCCAACTGATTCTCCAGGTTAGAAAAGCGGTTTCCCAACTGTACTCTAAACTTCCCATCAGCAAAGAAGGTTTCTCTTATAACAATGCTATACACCTCCATGAGTATGCCATGTTTCCAAGTAGTATTGTAAGCCTTTACGAGATCAAGGAAGACAGGGACAGGCCCATGATTCTTTTCCCTGGGTAAAGGGCGGATCTCAATCTTTGGTTCAGAGGCATTCTGACTAGCAGCAGAGGCCCATGTGGATGTGGAGACAGCTGTCACCGTTGAGGCCTCTGGAGTTTTGCTTGATGGCTTCAAAGTCTTTATTTTGGGAGGAGTCTCTTCAATAGACTCCTGAGACCTCTGTGATGCCGACTGAGCAATGCCTGCTAGACCCTAGCCATATTTAACCAGCCGATTGACTTGACTGGGCCTTCATCAAGCCATCCATCAAATCTGAATAGAGGACCAAAGAGGTGTGTAGTTAGCTACAGAATGCAGCATGCAGTATAGGTCAACCTCAAGGACTCCTGTCTCCCAGAAATACGGGAAGCACACGTGGGAGAGTTGTCCCTAGTCCAAGATGTCATGAACCAGGGGTGGGTGCACCATCACCTCTCATATGTTTTGGTGCGCCAGGGAGCCAGTTTGTCTCATCCCTCACTGGTGACCCCTCCAGTATTGGTAACCCTCTGGTCCGTCTCACCAAGTCATTGGGACCTCAAGCCCCTCCCTCGCGGCAAAGGCAGTTGCCGTTAGGGGGGTGGGATGGCATTCATTGCTTGATTGGCGAGCTGTCAATGGACCCAAAATAATTCCTCAACAGAATTATGATATTAATAATAATATACGTCAACTTCAATACTCTACTTTGTTTGTTTTGTTACTTATTCTGTTTTTACTTACTTTCTCCATTATCACACATATCACTATTCCGCCGTCTTAGAATAACAAAATCATAAAGAAAAATAGACAACAATTCTGTGCTTTCTATATCCATCTGGGAATTCCTTTGGTCTTCCTTTTGGCATCTCTCACGGAGCACGACTATGGGTCCTGGGATTTCTTGATATTTTTGTCCTTTCTCTTCATGACCAAACGGTAGAACAAGAAAGAAAGAAGCGAGGCTAAGACAACCCACAGAATACCTTACGAGTTTTATACGTGACTTCACTTGAATATCGCCCTATATACTGATTTTATTCCCATCCCGTACTTCATTCTTTAGTTTCTCCCGCTATTTAACGATCTCATTTTTTTATTCGTTCTTATCATATTCTTTCATTTATTTACCTTCTGGCTGACAGCCGCCGAGCCCGGGAAACGATCGTAGATTTCGTCATTCCCTCGAAGTCTTCAAGGAGACTTTTTCCCTTTCTTTTACTGTCTGACAGCCCTCAAGTTTATCTCCGTAATGGCCGTGATATCTGGAGGTTTTGCATGATTCCTTCTGAGAATCGACGGGACTGAGCTAGAATCAAAGAGACTCAGGGAGATATTTTTTCTCTTTTTTGTGTTAGAGATTATCGCTGCAATGTCATATTACATATATGATTTAAATGCAAAGGCGATTATTATTAGATTAGTATTTAAATAATCCGTCTTACTTTTCTGTTTTATCTTTCTTTCTCTTTTTATTTCTAAGTCCTTCTTTTACTCTTCAGTGTTTCATGAAACCTTGTGTTAAAGGCAACACGTGATAGTGCGTGGCTGTATTTGTTTAGTCATGTCATCATTATCATCAGTACCATCGGATTTATCGTCCCCATCATTATCATCATCATCATCGACATCATCGCGATCATCATCATTATCAATATCATGAATTTCATTATTATTATTATCATTATCTTTCATATAATGATTAACATAATTATTATCCTTATTAGAATCATCATTATCAGTAGCAGCAGCATTATTATTATTATCCTTATCATAATTGTTATCATTATTATTTTATTGTTATTATAATACAAATTTTATTTATAAATATGATTGATATTGATTATCATTATCATCATTGTTATAATCGTTACACAAATAGTGACAATAACAGTAGTAGTAGAAGTAGTAGTAGTAGTAATGATAATAACAATAAAAGAAATCCTTATTATAATTATTATCATAATCATTATCATTATTATTATTATTATTATTATTATTATTATTATTATTATTATCATTATTACTATCATTATTATTATTCCTATTTTCCTTATTATTTTCATCTTTATTATTACTGTTGTTATCATTATTACTTTTATTGCCATTATTATTAGTATTACTATTATTATCACTATCATCATTATTATTAGTTTTGGATCACATTTTAGATAATTTCAAATGACTGACATGACTGTATTTTATCTCCGGGTGAGTCGTCATTTCCAAGGGATTTGCATCTTCTCTCTAGAAATTGAGGGATAAGCTGAAAGGACGTCAGTTATAAATGTTCTGGGTGTCG
>NC_061823.1:22460495-22465495 GCF_019202785.1 Penaeus chinensis | reverse complement strand
CAACTTGGGGATCGATCCTTCGCCAAAGTAAGCGGAACCAGAAACTGGAAACTTTTTTATGCAAACAAAAATTCTAATGGCGACGGATATAGTGATGTTGATGATAGCCATCATTATCACTATTATAGTTGTTTTGTTGTTTGTTATTGTTGTTTATCTCTTATCATGACCATTATCCTCATCATAATCCTCATCATCAATATTATTATCATTATTATCATCCTCCTCCTCATCATCATCATTATCATCCTTGTCATAATTATTATTATCATTATTTTTACTATCATCATTATCATTTAATAAAAATATTACCATCATAACTGTCATTAATATTATTTTTCCTCATTGTCATTATTATCATTATTACTATCATTATCAATATCATAATATTTGCCCTTATCATTGCCATTATAATTATTGTTATTATTATTATCATCATTGTTATTTGTATTATTGCTATTATCATTATCATTACTAATACTGTTATTAATATTATCATCATAATTGTTATCATCATTACCATTATTATTATCATACTTGTTATCATTACCATTATTATTATCACTATTATTGTTATTTTTAGTATCATTATTGTTATTATCATTGTTGTTATTATTGTTTTTATCATTATTATTGTTACATTGATTACCATTATTATTAATATTACTATTATCATTATTATTATTGTTATTATTATTTTTATTATCATTATCCTTATGGTGATGATGATGTGGTGATGACCACGATGATGATGATTGCGAAAATCGTGGTGATGATGATGATCACCTAAATCATCATTACCATTATTGTCATTATTACTATCCCCGTTGGTTTGTATAGTTTGCTTATCATTGGTTACTTTTATAATATATATATTCAACCATGACTAACACTATGAAGGCTACCATTCTTTCTGAAAGCCCCTCAGATATTGCTTGCTTCATGACAACAATACCGGTAAATGAATAGCATTGCCACTGTCCCTCACATTATGTGTTATCCTACCTTGGTTTTCATTGAGGCTTATCACTACAGGGTAACATTATCAGCCATTCTACATGACTGCGCTATGGATCCGACGTCGCTGTGATCAACCCACGGTGAAAATGCTTGGTTCGTACAAATGAATATAGTCAACAGGACTTTACAAATATTAACTGTGGGCCGAAGGAAAAGGTTTGATTCTTTCACAGCAAATAGTACCATAGCCAGGGCAACTGGAGCAATTTTGTAGGCTTATATATTACTCTTTGTAAAGGGGAAGATAGATTATGCTGGTGAATATGCCTACTTTATTAAAGATCACAACTGCAAGGCTTTATGATAAATCACTTCACTTCAAATACAGTCTTTATGTACATATGTATATAATATATATATATATATATATATATGTGTGTGTGTGTGTGTGTGTATGTGTGTATATATACACACACACACACTTCTGGTGGTATGGCATCATTCTCTGGGACTTTGCCATTTGCCAAGATATCGATTGCCTTTTCTAGATCCGCCATTGTAGGCTCTGCGTCAAGATCATGCATGACTGTTAGGGCAAGAATGCTGTTCAATGCATCCTCACTGAACAGTATTCTCAGCTGAATGCAGCTCTAGATAGTGTTCAACCCATCTCTGCATCTGATGTCTGCGGTCAATGATGGTTTGTTCTTCTTTGTGGCTGGGTCAGTTACCTGTTTGATCTCTTCCTACATGGCTCTGATGTTGCCCATTGAAGAAGCTAGTTCTCTTAGGAGCTCAGCTCTTGCCATTTTCTGGCTTTCAGTTCTTGCTTTTCGAGGACGGCTCAGGTTCTCCTGCATGGGATTTTGCTTCCTCTGTCTTTTAGAATAGGCAAGAGGTTCAAAAGTTTGAAGATTGCATCAAACCAGTCTCTGTTCTTTTTTGCCAAAAGCCTCAACAGCATATGAGTGGATTGAATTTAGCCATGACTATCTGTCATTGGCAGAGGTGTCTGAATCGGTTGGAGGTATGCTGGCCGAGGAATTGAATTGAATGCTGTTCATATGGCCCCTGGTGTTTGCAGTGTTGATCTTTGGACGACCCTTTGGCTTTGCATGATGAAACCTACGAGGATGTAGCAAAATCCTGTTGATGACTAAAGACTGGTCAGTGTCATAGTCTGCACTATGATATCTATGATACATACATATATATATATATTTATATGTATATATATATATACATACACACACAAACACACACACATATACATGAAATATATATGTGGGTATATACACACACATACAGACACACACACACACACACACACACACACACACACACACACACACACACACACACACATATATATATATATATATATATATATATATGTGTGTGTGTGTGTGTGTGTGTGTGTGTGTGTGTATGTTCTTAACTTACCTTTTAAGATATATATAACGACTGTAAGCCAGAGCTAAAGCTTATAAACTAAATCTCATAAAATTTTAGAAAATAACCAAGAGCAGAGTTTTACCTTCTGAAAGTAAACATACAGATGGAATAAGTGAGAACGTCTTATCAAACAATCCTCTTTACCTGATCCTTGCAGATGAACAAAACGACTGAGCTTCGTTTTTCCAAACGGATAAACACGAGAGCTTCCCGAAAGGAAAACTGCATTTTTAAACTCTGCTGGAATCTTCACACGAGTAAGTCGGGTTTACGTTTTGCTCCGAAGGCATTTTTTTTTTTTCGTAAAGCACATAAAACTTCTCGAGGATAATTATCTTGCGATTTTTCTCTTTCGTTGGATTTGAGTGTAGATATTTTTCTTTCATTTTTTAAATATCCTTTGAGATAAAGTTCAGGCTTGGCTTGAGCTTCTCTCCTCCATTCATTCTCTGAAGTCTAAGCACATGACACGCATATAGATAAACACTTCTATCTATCTAACTATATATATATATGTATATATATACATATACACATGCATACATACATACATACATACATACATACATAATACATATAAATATATGCATATATATACTTATATATGCATATATAAATATTTATATATGCATATATATATTTATATGATATATAATATACTTATACATATGTATGATATATAATATATATATATATAAAACATAATATATATATATATATATATATATGAATATACATGAATACATACAGATATATACATATTCATACGTATATATATATGAATATATATATATATATATATATATATATATATACACACTTATGATATATACACATATATATTTATATATATACATATATATGAATAACTATGCATATATACACATATATACATATTTATATGAATATATATATGTAATGAGCACAAGGGATGTGAAGTTAGAATGACCCAAAAATTCGTCTTGAAACCACCCTGTATATACCTCACTTGGTCTTTATGCATATGCATTACTCATATATACCTCAGTTTTTTTGTCTGTAGCTATGTAAGATAGTTTTTAATTAGGTATAGGTAAAGTTCTGACTAGCCGTCTTTAAACCGGAAAAAAATATATGCATGTGATAGAGCAAATAAATCTAAGAAACTTATCTTCTATGAACTTCCGTCGCAAATCAGAAATAACGAAGTTATTGGACACGCAATATTTTAAAAATCGCCATCCGATATCCTTTCCTACTTTTTGTAAACAAAACAATGATACCGTTTTATTTTGGTTCATTTATTGTAATACTTTCATTTCGTAACTACAAAAATTCCCCATAAACTTACATGAAGGTGATTTTCTTTCTACATTAAAATGTCTGACAATACGCGAGTAATACCATCATAAAATCGAGTATTTACAGTAATTATGACATTTCTTACTCTGCGCAAATCGATGTGTCTGGTCCATATTACGGGCAAGAGGGAACTGTAGAATTGCGCGCGATTTTCAAAATCAACAATGTTACCGCATGAACAGCGCACGAAACCTTTTGAAACTTTTATTCTATACCACATCCGCGTGACATTTGTCACGAGAGCCAAAAGCATTACAGGAAATGCTATAAACCAATCACAAGGCAAGGAAAGCAAATATACCAAATCTTTGCTCAAAATGGATCTCAGGTGCGTAGGTTGTGACCCGCATTACTATAGAGTTATATCTGATTATTTTGAAGAAAAAAAAATGATAACGCTGTAGAGTTCCTGAGAGCACACGGTGTTTTGCCAAGAGCGGTAAGTTGCCCGCATTGCGATTTACCTTGCAAATATCGTGAAGATCGACATATATGGTATTGTGGCAGATGAAAAAAATAGCAAAGACAAAACGGCGTAAAAGTTGCGTTTTATCGACCAGCGATTACAAAGGCACGTTTCTAAGCCAACTAGCGTAGATTGGAGGGGTTTTTGTTCTGAAGTAACCGAATATTGGTTACAAAATCAAAATTCAATAGGAGGTGCCGGTGTAATACTTGAGATCGACGAGACGCTGCTCGTGCGCCGTAAGTATAAGAGGGGCAGACAGTTGAGCCAGGTCCCGGGCGAAGCTAGAACTTCGCAAATCATAAAGAAGAAGAGCCAGGTGTGGGTCTTTGGGGGTATTGAGCGTGTGAGTAAAAGGAAATTAATTGTGCCATTGGTTGACACTGACCGCAGTGCAGACACGCTCATACCCCTTATTAAGAAATATATAAAACCAGACAGTGTGATATACGGTGATGGATGGGCTGCCTACCGTAACCTACAACACCATGGTTACATGGTGTTGAAAAAGAATTGATTAATTCATTTTTTTCACAAGCGGCAGAATTATACACGCCGCAAGGCGGGAAAGAAAGAATTCTTCCGTCACCTGCCCCCCCCCCCCCCCCCCAGTTCCTCTGGATGGTAGTTCTTCAGAGAGCGATTCAAATCGGGTAAGAGGTCACACTTACCTGATTGCTTGTATGCATATGGTAAAATAAAACCTAATACAAAGCAAATACCTTTTTTCGCGCACGTAAAGACATATTTCTTCTGAAATACCGATAATAAATTATTA
>NC_061823.1:22450495-22455495 GCF_019202785.1 Penaeus chinensis | reverse complement strand
TAGATAGATAAATTTATATAAACATATATATGTAAATAAATAGATAAATTAATATATATATATAAATATATATATACATCATATTATATACATACATACATACATACATATATATATATATTTATATATATATATATATTTGTATGTTTGTATATGATATGATATATATATATATATTTATTTGTTTATTTATTTACATATATATGTATATATATATATTTATTTATTTATCTATCTATCTATCTATTTATCTATCTATCTTTATATATATACATATACATATATATGTATATGTGTGTGTGTGTATATATATATATATATATATATATATATATATATATAATACATTTCTTCACTTGTAGTTCAACTCACTGCATTGTAACAGCTCAGAAGCCAAAAGAGCAAGATTCTGTAACACTGAAAGCCTAGCTTAATTGAAAGCATTTTCTAGAGCTGACATTTACGGAATTCCATGTGATATTCTCATAGTTGTTCTAAGTCGCCGCCTGTGTTTTTTCTTTCCTTTTGCTTCTTTATTTCTTTCTTTCTTTCCTTCCTTCTCTCTTTCTTTCTTTCTTTCTTTTTCAAATAGCTGCTTTCAGCCAGGCAGAAAAGAAAGATAAGACATGAGATCCATCCAGGGACCCTTCCCTTGGTAAAGAAAAAATTACATTAGGAAACTCAAAGATTTCGTCATCCATTGTCAAGCAAAGGCGAAAGGGATTGTAAAAACTACATCCAGGCTGGTCAGACAAACAAGAAGGCGAAAAGTAGAAAATTAAGTTGAAGAGAAAGGCACCTGTAGTTTCATTTCAGGGTTATAATAGTCTCTATTAGCGTGGCGATGTGCAATACCTAGGGGGTGAAGGTTACTGTATGAAAACTGTCATAACTTGTTAATTGAAATCGCAACTGAAAGGAATAATTTCAAACACCCGGAAGGAATTGCGGTATACTGATACTCAGCGTCATGGTTTATAAACGAAAGAAAGCTATGGCTAGATATGGTTTAAATTTAAAAAGAAGTAGATATCACATTGTTACGAATATATCATAACTTCAAATCATGTCAACACTGACCCTAAACGATTAGCTAATGATATTATAAAAGGTAATGTGAGATTGTTCTTATTTTTATACTGACGTTCAGTGCTTAAATGTATCAACTTTAAATGAATTAAACATGTAAATCTAGTTTGACATGTAGACGTTAGAATTTAAATTTAATTCTAAATTAAAATAATAAATAAGAGGAGGTTTAAATCAGATGTCTAAAGGGATGCTGTGTAGAATCAGAATTGCAATATAACTAAATTCAAACATAATAATGATGATTTTGATCAGTGATTATGATTTTGATAATGATAATGATGTTAATAATGATAACGGCAATGATAATAAAAATAATGAAAATAAAAATAATTATGATGATAATAATAATTATGTTGGTGAGAATAATGATGATAATGCCAATATTGATAACAAAAATAGAAATTATAATAATAATGATTACAAAAATAAAAATGATAATAACGATAACAAATATTTTAATAAGGATAATAATAACAACAACAAAGATAATTATTATAATAACAGTAATGATAATAATAATAATAGTAATAATAATAGGTTATAACAATAACAATATTGATAATAATAATGATCGTGATAAAAGGTAAAAACAGTAATAATAACCATGATAACAGTGATAATAACAAAACAACAATAATAATGATAGTGATATTAATGATAATACAGTTAATAATATCAACAATATTGATAATAATGATGAAAAAGATAATGATAGTATTAATCATTATCACTAATATCAATCATCATCATTATCATAATGATGATGATATATTTTTTATTGATTTAGAAGCTGACTTATTGAAATACTGGTAATGTTTCAGAAGACAGCCTATTGAAATGATAATTGTAACTATAACCAAGAAATGGTGATGATTAAATGAACATTGCCACCAACAACAATACAAATTTCCTTAGCAGCAGGAAAGAAATCCAACACACGCACACACACACACACACACACACACGCACACACACACACACACACGCACACACACACACACACACACGCACGCACACACACACACACACACACACACACACACACACACGCACGCACACACACACACACACACACACACACACACACATAAACACGCAAACAGGATTATAATCCTGTAATAATCCTCTCAGCGATATTACACAACAATCTATGCATCATAAAGAAGCATATGAACAGATATATCAGCTTTCCATTTCAAATAACCAGTAATCTTATCAATAAATACAGCTGCAAAAATCTTCACTGACTTTCTTTCAGTGTAACTTGGCTCCGTCGATTCTGGGTATCATGCAAAACCACCAGATATCTCGACCATTATGACGATAACTTCAGCACTGTCAGGCAATAAAAGAGAGGAAAGAGTTTCTCAAGGACTCTCGAGAGAAAAATGAAATGTACGATCGCTTTCCGGACTCCTCGATGAATGAAACTTAATGCATTGAAGTTATTCATGATCCGAAACGGTCGTCGTGTTTATTTACGTGCATGAGAAAAGAAGGAAAAACTATTTTCTCTCTCTCTCTCTCTCTCTCTCTCTCTCTCTCTCTCTCTCTCGAAGCTATTTCTAAATGAAGGAAAAAAAGAAATAAATGAGGAGAGAAGGGAGGGAGAGCGGAGTAACGGAGCTTAAAAAGAAAAACGAGGGGAGAAAGTAATAAGCAAGAGAGAACTGCATTCAGATATGTATACAGACTGAAAACACACAGTCGACACACACAAGTAAATTGATTGCAAACATTTGTAAAAAATATCGCATGGCATATGTGCGTACTTACACACACAGACACACACACACACACATACATACATACATACATATATATATGTGTGTGTGTGTGTGTGTGTGTGTGTGTGTGTACTGTATGTATGTATCTATATACAAAAAATGCCTGCGCTCTGACTGCTGGCTCGAGCCCGAGAAAACGACATATCGCCTTGAGAAGTCAAACGCAGGTGTCGTAGGGGAAGTCACCGCAGTGGCACAAGTGCTAACGCGCCGAACCGCGGTTGATTAGGAAGGGCATCCAATCAAGTAAGGGTGGCACTGCCATATAACCTCTCAATAGTGAATTGAGAGAGGCCTATGTCCTGCAGTTGAATGAACGGCTGTTAATATATATGTGTGTGTGTGTGTGTGTGTGTGTGTGTGTGTGTGTGTGTGTGTGTGTCTGTGTGTGTGTGTGTCTGTGTGTGTGTGTGTGTGTGTGTACATATATATGTATATATATACACATATATATACATGATCATTAGGACAGTTATTGTCATCATCATTTTGTTTTTTTCTTGCCACAGGATGCCCCATTTTCCATAAAATGGTCACCGACTGCCACTTGAAGAAATTCTTACATAAACGTTTTCGTCCAAAATACCTCAATTTCCTTCTCATACATGGTTCATGCATGGTTTTACTATAAGTTTCCCTTTATCGGTATTGGATGAAAAAGAAATTTAAGTGAATGAGTCATTACGGGGATATCGATACCTCCCGGCCGCCGCAGTGTCAACATCCCCCCAGATCTCTTTTTTGCCCAGCCACCACCGAGAGCCTCGCTACAGCCTTTGCGCGAGCTGCCACTGTTCGAGTCTGCTCTTTTGCTGCATACCTCGGCTCGGCACGGAACGCTCCTTCTCGAAACGGTGCTGGGCCGGGTAGTACCTGCTGATCTGACCGGGCGTTTTGTGTCGGACGAGGCGAACGCTAGCGTCGGGGCGGGAGTAGGGGCTCCTGCCACGGACTGTGCAGTCGGCACCACGGATTTATGTTGCGTTCGTGTTAATAGACGTCTCCTTCAAGAGGAATGGAGAGGACGACGGCGGATAGTGCTGTATGTAGCCGGAGCATCTGGGATTGACAAAGCTGGTGCAGGATGCTGCCCTCAAGATACAGTAACTTCCATCCCAAGGCTGATTTTTTGGCCACAAGACCAGAAAACGTCTACCTTGCCCAACCCCCGCCGAGAACCACACTACAGTTCCCTCAGAGGCACACCACCTCCTCCCGCGTGAGCTGTCGCTGTTCACCTGTCTTGCACCACAACTGCACACCTCACCTCAGGTCCCACTGAACAAAAAACAAATCACAAATGATAATGACAATCAAAATAATAATGATGATGATAATGATAACAAGAATATGAAATAATAATAATGTGATAATGATCATGGTAATATATACGAAAACAACCAAATTCAAGTATTGTAAGAGGTTATTCAGAAATCGTAATAAGGAATACCTAGACAATGAGATAGTAAGCATCATTTAAACTTTTGTAAATCGTAAGGCATACACACCTAGCCTTCTATTACACAAAAAAAAAAGAATTCTCAGCAGACCATAGTTCAGCCACAGAAATCTCGGTGTGCTTTCAGTGTCTCCAATAATGTGCTCTAAACTTGGAAACTTGAGTAATACATTTGTCTTTGTTCTCTTTTTCATCGCAAATATTTATTTTGGTGTTGTCAAGTTATATAAAATATTCACCCCAATCCTCAAGGCAACAAAACGGATTTCATATACGACTTCAGTGGAGTTTCACCTTTATGATCTTCCAGTGCCAAACAAAGAATGCGGGAATGGGTCTTATGTTTTGTTTTTCTTTCGGGAGTTTAAAACGTTCCCCGCTTTCTTTCATTTCCTCTGAACTATATCTTTAGGACTGTAAGAACAACAGTGATAAATTATGTGGGAGTCAGTTTCTGTGAAACTATTGCACTGTCTCGTATGTTCATAACTACCATGAGTTTCCATAATACATACAATGTAAGCAACATGGTGATAGTCATGGATTGTGATTATCGTCATTAATCTTAATCAGTATTCATGAAGACGAGCAACTTCTTCTAACGAAATTTTATGTAATAAAATAGTCATTATTTGGCATACAAATAACGGTATTATCTGTCG
>NC_061823.1:22442995-22445495 GCF_019202785.1 Penaeus chinensis | reverse complement strand
ATTATTATTATCACTCTTATTATTATTATAATTTTGGTATCATAATTACTGTTATCATTATTATTATTATTATTATTACTATTATCTTTATTATCATTATTATCATTATTATTATTATTATTATTATTACTATCATTATTATCATTATTATTATTATTATGATTATTATTACTATCATTATTATTATTATTATTATTATTATTGTAGTTATTATAGTTATATCACTGACATTGTTGTTATTATTCTCATTATCATGATTATTCTTATCACTTATGTTTTGTCCTTCTCTTCAGCGTTCGTAGAAGGTCGAAGTAAGCTTTTATCCATATGTATTTCTTTAGACTTACAGATATTACAGTTCTCTTTGTAAAGGAGCTCTCTAGCGCGCAAGGCATAGTGGGAGATTCAGTAAATGTAAATGTAATGCAATGATTTTGAATTTAAGATTTACGTAATTACAGTCTTAGCACACATGTAATGGGTGTATCAGTGTGCATAATATATCAAGCATGGAGCATAAACATGTAAAACACATCACGTAATCGCATATGAATATATCACATTATTATCAGTTATTTTTATTGTTATTATTATTATCACCATTATTCTCATTATCATATTATGCTTATTATCATTATTATTATTATTATCATTATCATTATCATTAGCAATTAGCAATTTTTATTCTTATTCTCATCATTACCATTATCCTTATTGTTATAAGAAAAATAAAATAATAATAATAATGATAATACAAATAATAACAATCATTATTGTTATTATCATCATTATTATTGTTATTATTATCATTATTGTTGCTATTATAATCATTATTATTATTATGAATAATATTACTATTGTTATCATTATTATGATTCATATAGTTATCCTTATAATAATATTACCAGCGGCAGCATTATTATCATGATTATTATTATTATTATTATTATTGTTATTATTATTATTAATATTATCGTCATAATCGTTATTGTCACCATTACTGTCATTATAATAATTCTTATTGTTATTGTTGGTATATTACTGCTAATAACAATAATCATTATTATATTATCATCTTTATCAATATTATTTTTATTATTTACTAAATAATAATAATTAATGTTATTATTGTTATCATCATTATCATTTTATCATTATCATTATCATCTGTATCATTATCATTATCATTATTATCATTATTATTATTATTGCTATTATCATTAAGGATATCTTTATAAGTGATAATAGAAGTAGTAGTGTTTTTATCATTCCTATTATGATAAGTATAATTATTATTATCATTATTATTATTATTATTGTTGTTGCTGTTATTATTATTATTATTATTATTATTATTATTATTATTATTATTATTATTAATTTTATTATTATTACCATAATTTTATCCTTAAGATTATTATGCTTGTCATTCTTATTTTTTCTATTTATATTACGATTATCATTACTATCATTATTTTAATTACTGTTATTATTATAATTGTTGTTATTATTATTATTGTTACTATTATTATTATTATAATTGTCATTATTATTATTATTAACATTATTATGATTATCATTATTATTATTCCTACTATTGTTATTATTTTTTTGTTATCATTATCATTATTATTATTATTAGTAGTAGTAGTATTAGTAGTAGTAGTAGTATCCTTATTATTGTTATTATCGTTATTATTACCATTATAATTGTTATTATTATTATTATTATTATTATTATTATTATTATTATTATTATTATTGCTATTATTATTATTATAATTATCATTATCATTATTATTATTATTATCATTATTACTATTATTATTATTATCATTATCATTATTATTATTATTATCATTATTATTACTATTACTGTTATTATTATCATTAATATCATTATTTTTTTTTATTATTATTGTTCATAGTTATTTATGTTATTATTGCTAAATGTTATGATTAAAATTAGTATTCTTTTCATTGTTATTATTATTATTATTTTTACTACTTCTACTGCTACTACTGCTACTACTTCTACTATTATCCTTATCATTATCTAATATTATTATTATTATCATTATTACTCTTATTATCATTACTCTTCTTCGTATAATTATTATTTTCATTAATATTATCATTATTATCACTTTTATTATCATTAATATTATGATTGTTAGTATCATTAGTAATATCGTTATTTGAATTATTATTATTATTATTATTATTATTATTATTATTATTATTATTATTATTATTACTGTTGTTGTTGTTATCATTATCATATTATTATTATTATTATTATTATTACTGTTGTTGTTGTTATCATTATCATATTATTATTATTATTATTATTATTATTGTTGTTGTTGTTGTTGTTGTTATAATTATTATGATCATTATTACCATTCTTATTATCAGTTTTCTTTCTCGGAGTAAGTTCATGATGCTGAAGGAGGCAGACCGTCCGTTCAAGCACATTTATTATTTACACAGATCTCAC
>NC_061823.1:22387995-22437995 GCF_019202785.1 Penaeus chinensis | reverse complement strand
ACACACACACACACACACACACACACACACTCACACACAAACAAACAAACAAACAAACAAACATATATATATTATATATATATATATATATATATATATATATGTTTGTGTGTGTGTGTGTGATATATAGTGTGAATGTATTTAAACATATATAATATACATATATTTATATATATATATATATATATATATATATATATATATATATATACATATACATATATATGTATGTATACAGTATACTGCACACATGTATGTGTATGCATTATATATACATATACATATATGTATTTACATGTGGATATTGAACATGCATTGCATATAGACATGCTTATTATATATATATATATATATATATATATATATATATATATATAAATTTTAATTTAAATATATATACAGTATATATATATATATATATATATATATATATATATATATATATATATATGCGTGTGTGTATATACATATATGTATATGTAAAGTATATATGTATGTGTATATATATATATATATATATATATATATATATATACACATACATTTATAAGTACAAATATATATACAATAAATCTAATTTCTCACGGCCCTGACAAATTGGTGGACAGCAGTGGTAACAAGTACCTGACCTTGTGAGAGAGAGACAGAAAGAGGGAGAGAACGAGACAGAATACAGAGCAAGAAAAGGAGAAGAGAAAGAGATAGAGGAGAGATCCATCCACAAGAACTGAAGACGAGATAAACGCGACACATTTAATATATATATAATGTGTATAAGTATAAATATGTATATATTACCTGTATATACATCTGTACTGTATATATGTATAGATGAATATATATACAAACGTAAGTGTAAATATTTACATGTTAACCCATTCGCCCCGGATTCATGTTTTGTCCCCTGTAGTTTTTGGTGAATTTTGTTACATATAGATGGCTCCACATGTGCTCAGCCGACAAGGAGTGTATCAGTATACTATTGCTATCGATACTGTTATTATTGTTATTGATGTTATGTTTATTTTGTCATTAAAATATTTTAGGCAATGATATGATACAAAAGACCCTTTCTTAAAGTGAAAGAAAAGGGTAAACTGGCTATTTAGTGATTAAGAACTTGTAGAGCCATCTATGTGTAAATGCAATAAATAAACGTGTATTACAGTGAGCATGGCATGTATTCTTGCCACATGGGGCGAATGGGTTAATGGTTAATGGTTAAAAGCAAAATAAATGTGCTAGACATCTAAGGTCATGTAGCACTATAGTAAATGGTAGTGAAGGGTGGTTGAGTAAGTGATTAGTTGCCAAAGCTGGGCAAAGGAAATGATGATTGAATGGGTTAAGGTCGGGTAAGGTAATGTAAAGGGGTTAGATCAAGTGAAGGATATATATGCGTTTGAGGAAGGAAAAGAGGTTGTGGGGGAAAGCAGAGGTACGGGTTGCATCAAAACATGGGCATGATAATAGAATGTGTGGAACTGAAAGAGGGACATTACATAGGGGACATAAGGATGGATCAGAGTGTGACATCAGATAGGAGTGTGTTAGACGGGTGTGGCCAATGCGTAAGCATTGGCCACACCCGTCTCCCAACGTCTGTTCCGATGAAATGGAGTTAAACAGAAGATTGATAGTTTTAAAGTATGTAATTTATTAGTGCGGAGACTTGACCAGAAAGATTGCCATCGGTTATACAAGAAGGTCTTAAAGTGGGAGTAATAATCCTTGGCTGGGATACGTGAGAAACGTGGTGGGTATGATGTGGACATAGCGGCGTATCGTGCTAGAGTATTTGCCTGTTCATTGCCGGGGATTCCAACATTGCTGGGCACCCAGCAAAATTTGATTGTTTTATGGCATGTGGACAGGTAGAACAACCAGTCCTGGATCTTACAAACAAAGGGGTTGGTCGAGTGTATTGACTTTATGAGAGTTAGTGAGTTAGTAAAAATTGTGAAAGAGGAAGAGGGGAGTGAGTATATGTGTTTTAAGGCAAAAAGGAGTGCATACAGTTCTGTAGTAAGGATACTGGATTCAGGAGGGAGGGGGTATTTGAAAGTACGTGTTAGCTAGGTTACTGCAAAACCAGCACCAGAGGTGGATTTGGAGCCATCATTGTAAACATAAATACTGGAGGAATGAATGGAGACATGATCAAGGAAATGAGTGAGAAGGACAGCAGGAGGAATATTTGATTTTAGTGGGTCAAGGAAGACAGAGGAGCAAATACAGGGGTAAGGTCTGAGCCATGGAGGGACTGAATGGACAGATAACGGGAGAGGTCGGAGATGGGGAAAAGGGGAATAGGAGAGGAGGGTATCCATGCGAGTGGAGAAAGGAGTAGGTAAACGTGGAGAAGCAAAGGTAGGAAGTAGGGATCGTGGGATAGTTTAGTGAGGGGAAGTTGGTGGAATAGAGCATAACATCAGAGAGAGAGAAAGGTACGGCGTCGAGAGAGAGATGGTATGCCTGATTCATTGTACAGGCTCTCAACTGTAAAGGAGAGGAAGGCACCTAGGGCTAAGCGAAGACCACACTGATGGATTGTATCAAGATGGGCAAGGAGAGAAGTTGAGGCAGAGGAGTAGATATGGCATCCATAATCGAGAGTGGAGAGGATCAAGGTAACATGAAGGTGAGTTTTACGATCTGAGGCCCAGGATAGATGGGATAGAGTTTGTAAGAATCGGAGACAGCGGCGAGTTTTTTCTCTAATGTAAAGGATATGGTCTTGCCAGGACAGTTTGGAGTCAAAAATAATACCTAGGAATTTGCCAAAGGAACGGTATTAGAGTGGAGTGCCATATAAGAAGAGTGGTGGTTGGGGACCTACAAGTGTGTAAGAGAAAAGGATGGAGAAAGATTTGGAGGTAGAAAAGCCGAAGCTATGGTTTGTGACCCAGAAAGATACTGATGATATTGCAGACCGAAGAAATTGGCAGAGATTTGGCGTGTATGAACCAAAGGCATAGATGGTTAAATTATCAACATATAGTGGTGACCGGGCTCCTGGTGGTAGAACTGAGACAATGTCATTAACAGCAAGAAGGAATAAAGTGGTACTGAGCACACTGCCTTGTGGGACACCTTTGATTTGAGGAAAGAAGGATGATGTGGCAGAGGCAATTTTGACCTGGGAAGTGCATTTGGAGAGTAAAGACTTTATAAAGACACCCATGTTTCCACGTATGTCTAGAGAGGATAACTGTTGGAGAATATGGTACCGCAATGTAGTATCATATTCTTTTTCTAGGTCAAAGAATATAGCTAGTACGGATTCATGGCATGCAAATGCAGATGTATTATATGTCTCAAAATGAGCGAGGGGGTTAGCTGTGCTTCGGGCACGGCGGAAATCAAACTGGGATGGAGAAAAAAGATTGTGAGATTCAAGATACCACGTTAAGCGGAAGTTAACCATTAGCTCTAGTAGTTTGCACAAGCAGCTAGTTAGTGTGATGGGTTGATAGTCTTGAGGGAGAGTATGCGATTTAGTGGGTTTCAGGAAGGGGAGGATAAGAGCTTCTCGCCAATGAGAAGGAAAATTTCCTGTTGTCCATATGTGGTTGTAAATTGTTAATAGGAAGGATAAGGAAGATGGGAGTTGCCGGAGCGTACGGTAGTGAATACCGTCAGGGCCTTGATGAGTGTTGCGGCACGATTGTAGGGCAGCACTGAGTTCAGAGGAAGAAAAAGGATCATTATAGGACTCAGTGGAGGAAAGGGTAAAGATAATGGGGGTGCGTCCCTTGATGATCTTAATAGAAGAGAAGTGTGAAGAGAAGTGAAAACCACTACTGACCTGGCTGAAATAGTCAGGTCCTCCATTACTTCAGATTCATCCAGACTATATTCATAAATGATTTGTCATCAATTGCAAAAACTGTCTTCTTGTTCAGTACGCCGACGACTCTCAATTTCTTCACGCTGCCTCTGTAGACAATCTAAATGAGTTGATAGAAAAGACTAAACAGACCCTAACAGAAGCAAAAAATTACTTCGATATGAATGGCCTGAAACTAAATCCACAAAAAACACAATGTATTTTCATTGCAGCCGTCAGAACATAGCAAAAATACCCACAGATACAGTTATTGATTTCCAAGGTTGCTTCATCAAACCCAACACAACAGTAAACAACCTAGGGGTACACGTAGACAGATACATGACATTCGAGACACATTGATCACATCTACAGAAAAGTAATGGGCACACTGATATACTTGAATCATATAAAAAATAAAATACCCACAGAAACAAGAATTGCTGTTATACAAACACTAGCACTTAGTATCCTTAACTACTGTCTTAACATCTGGGGCTCCACAAACAAAACACAAATACAAAGGACACAGAAACTACAGAACTTCGCGGCAAGAGTAGCACTGGGAAATTTAAATAAATATGACCTCATCACACCACATATAAACAAACTAAAATGGCTAAAAGTACAACAGAAACACAAATATGACACGTGTATTCTGATCCATAAAATAATACAAGGAAATTACCCAAATTGGCTATTACCTATACAAACAACAGGTAACATAACAGGTGTCCTTACAAGGCAAAATAACTCCTTATATATCAAAAGATCGAATACAGAAACCGGGGCAAGAAATATGCAAATCCGAGGACTAATGATCTGGAACCAACTACCAGAAAATATTAGAAATATCTCCAACCAAAAAACATTTAAAACAAAAGTGAAAGAACATCTACTGAAATATCAATGACATCAGGCGTGTGAACATCTAGCCAAGTACGAAATTTCAGTTATCTGGGATATTAATGTTCTATCTAATCTTGTTAAACAAGCACTGTACAATATCTATGTATATAACATCCTATTACATAATGTAAACAACATATATATAAATGTAATACCTATTGTAATTAGTGGAATAAAGTGTTTGAATTTGAATTTGAAATTGAAATTGAATTCCTTGTAGTCCTCGTCCAGGCCTAACTCGGCGGCGTACTCCGCCAATGCACATCCTCGCAGATCTCGTCGAGGTCCTTCTTGGCTGCGCACTCGTCCAGACGTCCTCGTACTCATCGTCTGTATCTAAGGGCGTCCGGGGAAGAGGCGTCCTCTTCGGCATCTTAGGGCGGCTGATACCTGTGCTGACGAGCTCCTGGACTTTGACTGGATCTGCGGGTGTCCAGGCAGGCGGCGTCCGTCCGCAGTATCATGGGGTGACTGGTACCTGCGCAGGCGAATTCCTGGTCCCTCGCTGGATCTACAGGCGTCCTTACAGGCGGCGACCTTCCACATCCTGGGGCGGCTTAATACCTGCTCTGACAGCATCCTAAGGTTATACAAGATTATACACGTAAGGGCCAAGATAGGAAGAGAAAAAGAAATATAACAGAGAAGAGATGTTAAGCACCACTAGCCGATTATTTATATTAATTTGCAGTACATTAATTTATATTAATTTACCGTACTATATGAAGCGTGCGAGCTGGAGAAATTTATGAATAACCCACTCTATGCTGCGAATCTGTGATGGGCGCTCGTGAAATGCCCTACGGGTATCTATCATGAATCCCACGATCGTTTGGGATTTACCCAAAACATGCCAGCGACTTCAAGAGGATGAGAAGGGTGTGATTAATAACGATGCTAGCTTAAACCCTAGTCCTACATTAATTAATAGACTTAATTGTGGTTCACACCGACTCAAAAGTTCCCGATCGTACGAATGACTTCGGTTATACCTGTACCTACTATCGTTACGTCGGAGCGTAGATCTATTAGGTGATTCACGCAATCCCGGGTTATATTGTCGTGATCTATAAGATTAACCGTCGATACTTATTACGAAATTTTTAGCTGACACCACCTGGTTAATTCGTCCAGGAACGTAAGTTAGTGTTCGTAAAGTGAGAGGCATGTAGAAGAGTGTAAGTAAAGTTAATGAAAGGAAGTGTAAGTGTACAGAAGGTACCAAGGTTCGAGGGTCAACACTGCGGTTAGCGTGGTTATGCCCGAGATGGAGTGCGTGTCGACCAAAAGCCGATAGTGGGTGCAGACTTATGGTATTTGAAGTTAATCATCAAATTGCTTTAATCCTTAAAGTCCCTGGAACGGGAGGGGAAATATAATGGTCTTAAAAACAGGAAATCAAATTACAAAAGTTTATCAAAACCGTAAAACACTATTTGAAAAATCACAAGAATTTATTAAAAAGGGAGAATCACCATCCTCCGGTACCCCAAAAATAAGCGTGAGTACTAAAAGGCAAAACAGTTGCTCTGAACATTAACAGGGCAAACAACTCTGAATATAAACCATGTAAATATGTAACTATCCTGAAAATGTACCAAACGACTGACAAAAACCTCCGCAAAGAATAAAGAGCACATCACCTCGTTAAAAAGACTAAGAAAAGTATAAAAGATTCCTTTTTACCGCCTCTTAGTTCGTTACCCTTGCGACCATAGACCAGCGCCCAACGGCTAAAAGATGCTCTCTCTCCCTTGACCTGGCTGTTCAGGACCAATATATAGCCCTCCTTAGCAAGCATGACTACAAAAATGAGGGGGATCTCGGGTCAAACAGGGTGAAGGTCGCATTCCTGTCAAGAGAAAGTGGTTTCTTCCCCTCTTAAGAAAATCCTCATTCCCTATAAAAGGCATATTAGTATAAAAAAAGAATTTAAAATAATGAATGGGATTTATTAAAATTGTACAATAAAAGTAAAAACAGATTATAATATGATCCCCATAAGGCAAAATATGCTTTCCTATGCGGATAGGTAAAAGAAAACGAGAATATAATCATTATAATTAACGCTATAAAAAAAAAAAAAAAAAAAATAGTCAACACCATTAAAAAACATTTCTTTCCCCTTCCCAGCTTCCAGGAAACTGGTCATCCAATGGCATGGGCGGTCCCACATTTGTTCTTAAGAGTTGAAATTTGTGAATTCCCCCAGTTTCCTCCATCCCTTGGCTGGAGATTCACTACAATATCAGGCACCCCGGTGCACTATGATATGGAGAAGATACTATCGCTATACATAAAATAATACATTTATATAAAATCGCGTAACAAGCTCCATTCTGGCGCCGCAGAACGTGTCACCAATGTAACGTTGCTACGCGTTATCCCTATATTGTAAACAATTACAAAAAACAATTAATGGGAACAGCAAGCTGTCTCTCAAGCCATTTCACGTGTCAACTGACAGGAAGTGAGAGAAAGTGAAGTCAGGTCAGCCAGCTGTTCAGAAGGGTTCCTGATTAAGGTCAGGTCAAGACGGGAAATGCGCGATAAGAATATAAATAAATGAAATTATATTCGTGAAAAAGGATCAAATCACAAAAGCTTTAAATTCGTTGCAGTTAAAACAATATAAACCTGTAATAACGAGAAAAATAAATAAATAATAAATGAACGATATTCATGTTCGTTGACTTCATATGTGATCACACAGTAATGCGATCTAAGGTCAGAAGAAAGTGAGAGCGTGCCATTTGCTGTCAATTAGCACTTTTCCCCAACAAAACCATCGTGAGGGTGACTGCACATTTATAGGAGACGATAGGGAAAAGAAAGAAAAGGGATCAACACGTGTACTCACGTGGTTTTGAAGATATGTGGAAGCGATGGGTCGAGCGGAAATCGGAGACTGTGTGTTCCGAGCCGAAAGGACGCAACTACCACGCTGCCACCAGCTGTAAAAGGCTATGGATGACGCCTTAAACATTGGTTTGCAGGTGTAGACATAGTGGTTATAACGTTTTGATTCTTTATTGATGAAGCGTACAGCACAGATATGGTAACACACGAGCCGAGTCTTGGGTAAATGCTGAGTGCAGAGAGGTCGGCGGGACTGCCGACCAGCCCTTGAGTGGGGGGGAGGCTGGTGAGATGACCTGAACTCGCGGACCTTTGGGCACGACCGGAGGCCAAACAAGGTTAGATGAACTTGTCAGCTAGTCCTCATTGAAACGATGGTTCTCCACTGGACTTCGAGCCACGTGGCAAACAGCCACACGGTCTATGTCTAATGGCTTACACAAATCGTGCTTATGTACACGGTATAGTTAAAGTACGCCAGTCGGCTCTATCAAAGCACCAGTGTGGGGAGTTAGAAAGTGGTACATATGAAGTAGGAGAAAGGAGAACTGGAAAGTGGTCACTATAGGGAAAGTGGTCTTGAATTGACCAATAGAAATTTAAATGAAGAGAAGGGAAGTATAGAGAGAGGTCAATGCATGAAAAAGACTGCGTGCGTGTATCAAAGTGTGTGGGGCGATATGAATTAAGAATAATAAGGTCAGCTGTGGAGAGGAAGCGCTCTAGGGATCGGCCACGGGAGTTGTTGATAGAATCACCCCAAAGAGTGTGGCACCACTTGAAATCACAAACTATGAGTAAAGGTGGTTGAAGTTGGGAAATTAGATTTTCAAAAGCAACAAAGTCAATGGGGTGGGAAGGGGAGAAGTAGACTGAAATCCCTATGATCTAGCGGCGAAGAAAGATGCAAATATCTGCAAGGGACGCTGGTCTGAAAGGGAGATATGACATAAGTTTTTTTTTTTTTTTTCTGACTGATAAGTATGGACGAGACATAAAGGGAGTGTGGGGAAGAGACAAAATGGTAATTGGGGATTGGTATAGGAGGATGTGTAAGAAAAGTCACTTGAAGGCATATTATGGATGGATTATAAGAGGAAAGAATATGACGAAGCTCGGGTCTGTGAGAACGGAAACCGCGAATATTCCAATGAAGGATAGTTATACTTTCGTTGATATATGGGTGATAACGGTTGCAGTACGTGTTGGAGAATTTGAAGGGGAAGGAGCCAGAGGGTTGGATAGAGAATGAGAGGGGGAAGATGGTGTTGTATTGTCGTGGATCACTGTGCATCCGCAGTGATCACGCCTTCACTGTACACCGTACTCATTTTAATCTCTTGCAGGATTGCCTGTTAAATTGCTCCTGAGTTCCCTCTGGCCGTACTTACCGAGGTTATACATCTCCCGAGGGTCAGGATGCTCTACACACGCCCTGCGGCCAGGCGCATAGAAAACGCGCTCGCCAAGGAAATGGCAAACACGCCTGCCTCGCTTGTTCTATTTGTATTTTTTTTATATATTACCAATTTTATTAAACCCTATTTATACTTGTTATTTTTACCCTGTTATAAACCATGAAAAACACGAACTATATACAAATGAACTAATCCAGAAAGGGAGTTTTAAAACTTTAAAAATAAGTTCTTTTAATTTTTTTTTTATATTTTCATCATTGTTTATTTTTAGTTATTTTATCCTTATTATAATATTCATATAGTTTTAATCATTTTTTAAAAACTCTTAAGAAAAAGAGAGCCACCCTCGCTTAACATTACTCCCGCTAAAAAGTAATGAGGGTAGGTAAGAAGCACCAGGTAGGGGGTCTTGCAGTCATTCTGGTCGAAGGAGGTCGAGGCATGAGTAATCCCGGAATGGGCACTCTCCTCACCACAGTTAAGTGTCGTGAAGTATTTCTCACTGAGGTACTGGGAGACTTTAATGCACTTTTAATTAAGCCAGTGATTTTTTAGACCGGTGCTTCAAGGATTTAAAGTTCGTGTTATTTTTACTTTTTATCTCATTAGTTTTTACGTGTTTTTGTCTTACAATAGTTTTACGTGTTTTAGTCTTACAATAGTTTTACGTAAGAGGTCTTACAATAGTTTTACGTGTTTTTGTCTTATAATAGTTTTACGTGTTTTTGTCTTACAATAGTTTTACGTGTTTTACGTGTTTTTTGTCTTACAATAGTTTTACGTGTTTTTTGTCTTACAATAGTTTTACGTGTTTTTTGTCTTACAATAGTTTTACGTGTTTTTTGTCTTACAATAGTTTTACGTGTTTTTTGTCTTACAATAGTTTTACGTGCTTTACGTGATTTTGTCATACAATAGTTTTACGTGTTTTGTCTTGCCTTTTATTCGCACTTTTAATAAATATAAAAGGTTTTATGAAGTTTTCCGTACCCACCTAATGTGACGAAAGATCTAAGTCAAAACGGACCTGTAAAGGTGAAATGAATCCAAAGATACACTAAATCGTAAACCATCTGCGTTAGGGAAGATATCCCCCGCACACGCCTCTCCGGCTGGAGGGTTAATGTAGGTGGAGCTGGGAGGGGGTAGGAGGACAGGGTGTAGGGGGGATATCAGTAGGAGGATGGATATCGGCAGTCACTTTGAGGGTGTAGGGAGCAGGAGTTGTGGAATTTGAAGGTGGATGAGGGGTTTCAGTGTCAGTTTGGGACTTGAGTAGGTAGTTTTGAATATCTTCAAGAGTTTCTGTAAAGGAGTTGGTTTGGGAGTTTTGTGTGACAAAGGTTTTCTTGTGAGGGCGGGAGGGAGACTGGTGTCTGAAGAGTAGGGGCAAAGGAAGGTGGAGGTGATTGTGTGGTAGGGGAACAGAGGGTTGAACGTTTAATTTGTCTGCTGCGGGTTTGTGCGGGGAGGGAGGGGAAGGTGTTGGGGCTGTATTAGAGATTGGGGTGTAGGAGGTAGAAGAGGACAGGTTTAGGGGAGGTTATAGGAGCTTGGGAGGTAGGCAGAGTGAGTGACATTACTGGAATAGGGAGTAAAAGAAAAACCTCGTCGATGTGCTTCCTGTCTGGATCTGAGAGTTGCTACCTCAGACTCAAATGTGTAGGTGGGATAGTCTCTATAAAATACATTATGGGGGCCGCCACAGTTGGCATATGTGCGTGATTGTGCAGAGCAGTTTGATCAAGTATGGCCAGGTTGGGCACATAGAGGGCATCTGGCTGTGGAATTGCAATGTTTGGCAGGATGTCCTAAATGCCAACAATTTTGGCACTGACGAGGAGGTTGATATGGTCGGACAAGGAAGGCTTCTCCACTGATGTAAACATTAAAGGGAAGGTCATGTCTACGGAAAGTAATGATAGTGGGGTTCTTACAATGACCTCTGGGAGAAATGGAGTAGCATTGTACTGATATCCCATCATAGTCCGTGAGACAGGCGAGTGTCTTCTCCATAATCTGACCAATTTTAGTTATAGATAGGGCAATTAGCTGGGGAGATAGAAACAATTCCAGTGCAAGTATTGAGGGTTGGATGGGGTTCTGCAGGAATGGGGTTACCATATAGATCAGTTAGATTTGATAATGCTATAGCTTGGTTTGCAAATGTTACTGTGACGAAACGGGAACGGTCGGATCGGGTACGGAGACTTTGCCTACTTGTTTTTGGAGGCATTGCTGGAAGACAAGGGTGTTGTCAGGGTAGGGAGCTGTGGGAGGGATCACGAAAAATCGGTCCCATTTGGCTGGGTTGAGGGAGGTGTTATAGAGTAGAAATGTCTCCTGGGGGTTGAGTGTTGACAAGGATGGATACTATACTAGTAGGCATTGAGGAGGGAGTAGTAGTTGTAGTGTTCAGGGCCATAATCAAAGGAGAGCCTGGGGTCAGGGAATCGGGAGAGTTTGAATTAGTGGGGCTAATTGATGAAGGGGCAAGCCTCATTGCCCCTAATAATGGTATAACATCTTCATTGTTGGCCATGGTAAGCCTGGAGTATGTTTGGGAGAGAAACAGTCCAACCCTCAGGGTAAGGGCTAGGCAACTGAAGCTGGATTGATTGATTGATTATTTCAAATGATCTGCCGCATCAACAGCTAAAGTCATTAGCGGCGAACACCTTGTTAGACTGAAAAAAAAAAAAAAATTAAAACATTAAAACTTTTATCAATAAATGTCTAAAAAAAACTATTGCATAAACATTATGCATAACTAAATTTTATTGAAAATATTAGTTTCCCTAAGGAAACTAATAAGACCTATGTCACAGTTCTCCCCCAATACATTTTTTTGTGTATATGGGGGAGACAACTACCTTCCTCTTTGGTCTGAAAATGTTGCACATCTTTCCATTACATGTGCGACCGTTAATGGCTCTAGGCATTCCTCACAGCGTGCTTCACCTTTAGCCATCATCGGCCCATGAGTCAGTCTTGTGTGCCCGATTCTCAGCCTTGTTATTACAACTTCTACTTGTCGGTTGGGCTGGATGCTGGTCACCCAACTGCCAAGGTCATCCCTAATATCTCGCAGTTTATTTCTAGAGGTATGCCTCCATTGCTCCCTCCATTTATCACGAAGACAACTCCTGATGCTGGGTTTCAAGTCAGTTTGTGGGAGAGGAAAACCAGCATCACAGGGCTGAGTTGCAGCTGCCTTGGCCTTCTGATCAGCTCGCTCCTTCCCACTGATACCAACATGTGCTGGCACCCAACAGTTATCTTTTTACGTGCTGACATCAGTGCAAGCCAATCTTGAACCTCCCTCACCACTGGATGTGACGAGTTTAAGTTCTTGATTGCTTGCAGGGCACAACGAGAGTCACAATATATAACAACGGAATGGTTTGTAAGATCTCTAGTCATCTTGACTGCTGCAAGGCTGGCATGTAAATCTGCAGTGAAAATCGAGGCTGATCGAAAAAGACTGCCAGATGCAGTCTTCCTTCTGCTCACTGCTGCAAAGCCCACACCATTTTCAGATTTCGAACCATCTGTATATATTGCAAATGATCCTTGGTACTTAGAAGTGTGTTGAAGAAATATCTCTCTGACTTTTGCTTCGGATCTCTCCCCTTTCCCGATTCCGACCAAATCGAACTCGACTTGATTGGTCCAAAGGGGTACTTGGGAAGTTCCAGCTGCCAGAACCTTTGCAAGATTTAAATTAAGATCTTCCAACAGATTCCTCATTCTCCTACCATAGGATCGGCTATCTTCAATGGGGTTGAAAACCAATCTGGATGTAGGAGATCCCGGAATCCTTTGTAGTCTCGTGTAGTAAATCAGGTTCATGTAGTCCCTGTGTAATGAAAGAGGTGGTTCTCCACTCTCAGCATACAGGGACTCCACAGGTGAAGACCTGAAAGCCCCTATACAGATTCTCAGGAGCTTCATTATGAACCGAGTCCAACATCCGGAGAACAGTGGGAGTTGCAGATGAATAAGCCTCACATCCATAGTCAAGTTTACTACGAATAAGCGCTCGGTAAAGCCGCAGAAGGGTTGTGCGGTCTGCACCCCAAGATAGGTGTGAAAGAACCCTCAAAATACTAAGCTTTCCCCGTTTGTGGAAATGCATAGCCATGGTCTTGCTTGGAGAAAATTAGAACCCATGGTATGTTGCCCACTGCACAACCTGATTTATTGCAGTCTGCATGTGCCCTTGCACATCCTGTAAGCTTCCTCCTGAGCAGTAAAGTGTAAAGTCATCCACATACAGACTACATGAGACAGCACTTGGAACGACCTTTATGATGTCATTTATAGCAATGGCAAACAGGGTCATACTTAAGACACTCCCTTGTGGGACCCCTTCTAGCTGGTCTTCCAGGTTAGAGAAGCTGTTTCCCACCCTCACTCTAAACTTCCTGTCAGCAAGGAAGCTTTCTATAAAGGTAGGCAATGCTCCTCTTAAACCAATGTCATACAGCTTCATGACTATGCCATGCTTCCAAGTAGTATCATAAGCCTTTTCAAGGTCAAAGAAGACTGCTAACATATGACATCGCTGTGTGAAGGAATTCTGTATAGCAGTTTCCATCCTTACTGTAATGAGCACAAGGGATGTGAAGTTAGAATGACCCAAAAATTCGTCTTGAAACCACCCTGTATATACCTCACTTGGTCTTTATGCATATGCATTACTCATATATACCTCAGTTTTTTTGTCTGTAGCTATGTAAGATAGAAGTACTTAATTATTTTATAGACACTTTATTTTAATAGTTTTATATAAAGTTCATATATTTCTATATTATTTTTTTATTAAGATTGGGAAATTGTTAAGTATAATAGTCTACCCTACAAAGTACTGTTTTTTTTTTTTTTTGTTTACCATTCCATACATTTTCTTTATTTAAAGGGTACACTGTTATATGTCAATAGTACCGTTAAATTAAGGTTGTATAATTGATATTTTGATTAAGAAAACCATGTGTACTATCTTTGTTATTGAATAAATTCATTTAAGTTCTGAAAATTATGCATGTATAGGTTAAGAAGAACTATATGTTTGTACTATATGTGATCTGAGTAGACTTTAAATTTTGAAATATATACAGTACTAAAGCCTGATACTGTTGCTATAACCATAGAGAGAGAGAGAGAAAGAGATCAGAGAAGAGTGCCATACAACAGCCTGAAAGTCTTTTAGATTATCATGAAATATCCGAGGTAAGAAAGAATGTTCAACTGTAATTATATAATTAATAAAGTCATAAGATACTATATATTTGATTTATAGAACAAAAGGAAAGTAAATATTGGAGATCAAACTAGAAATTAGAGATAAATAGTATGTCTTCTTCACAGCTGGAGGCTGGCACCTGGCACTGAACAACATCCAGATGTGTCTCTCTCATTATTAATAAGAATTTAAAACCCATTCAAAGCGTAAGTTTTCTGAACATTTATAATTGTATACTATTGAAATGATGTTTAGTCAAAATTTACTAGAATGTGCATACAATTACTCAGATCATGTATAATAACATAAATGCTATACGTAATTTGTTTGTTTGCAAGATATATTTTGTTCTTTTACGAAATACTTATTTAGATTTATAACATTATATTGTTTATCATTCCTAAACTAGAATATTGTTTCTTTTCTAGGAATGGGTTTAATTTTTAGTTTATTATAATGTTTATTTTTTTGTTTATTGTTTAGTTTATTTTTTTTAGTTTATATTTTTAGTTTTTTAATGGTTTTGCTGAAGATTGGGATTTATTGGTTCCTGGTGCTGTGCACAATAATAGGAAAGAAAATATCTCTTGGGAGCCCAGGAGATGGATGAAAAGAAAAGAAGACAGCTGAGAAGACCAACTAGTGACAAGTTGGAGTAGCTGAATATTTTGGTAAAAGTATGTTTATATTATTGTAAAAGTGTAATGATTTATGATTCCTAATGTTAACTAAAATTTGTAAGCTTATTAAGTGTTTTGATATTACCCTTTCTCTCAGTTACCTCTAAGGTTGAAATTAGATCATAATACCCTGTATGATTAATCTTCTTTTATGGTGTGTGTTCTAAAGGTAAATTTTGGAGAAACCACACCTAGGAAATAACAGATAGTGCCCATCTGGATAAAATATTTGAGTAGTTCTCAGAGGGGAGCAATATATTACAAGTGCATCTGTGGTCGATCTCAGTTTTCTAAACCCATATTGATATGGGGTCAGCACGTTTTCCTTTTCTAGCAGCCATGTCAACTTGAAGTTTACCATTTTCTCCATCAACTTGCAGATGCAGCTGGTAAGAGAAATTAGTCTATAATTCCCTGGTATAGAAGTGAGATATCATTTGGTATGGAATATCGTCATTTCCTGAGTCCATCTCCTTGCGCAAAAATAGCAAGTTGTATGGAAGTTCTACTGCGGTGCTACTGAAGAACGACACTGGGTGTCGTTCCTGTTCAGCCCGAAGAGTGGAGAATCGGGCTGTGTAAGAAGCTCCAGAGGAGATCTCTGCCATGGATTTTGCCAGCTCATTTGCAACATCTGTTTTGTCTGTCAGAATACCATCTATTTCCAGAGCAGGTGGTGATATGGATGTGCTCTTTCCAGCGATCTTACGCACCTTGTCCCATACCCATGCTAAGGGGGTCCCAGAGTTAATTAAGGAGACATATTGTCTCCACAATGTCCGCCTAGCCTCCTGGCCTTGGCTCGGGTCTTTTTGTACTGGATCAAGGTAACATCGCTTGGGCGTCGTTTCAACTGCCTTAATGCAGCTTTTCTTGCTCTGACAGCTTGTTGGCATTCATCAGACCACCATGATACCGGAGGTCAACGGTACTGCCCGCTACTTCTGGGAACTGATGCTTCTGCTGCAAGGTGAATTCGTGATGTGAAGTGATTAACAGCATCTTGAACACACTGGAAATCATTCACAGATCCTTGCAATACTGCAGTTGATCTAAAAAGATTCCAGTCTGCATGTTCAAGTCGCCATCTCTGCACTCCATTGGCTGGAATACCATTCACCTCCTCCAAAAGTATTGGATAGTGGTCACTTCCATGTAAGTCTTCCCTGACCTGCCAAGTGAAATTCAACTGTGAATCAGGTGAACCAATTGACAGGTCAATATTGGAGAATGTCCCAGTTTGAATTTGGAAATGTGTGGGTGCGTCACAATTCAGTAAAACTGCATCTACTATTGAGAACAAGGACTCCAAGGCCCTTCCTCGAGGGTTGCACAAAGTGTTTCCCCAGAGGTGATGCCGACCATTGAAGTCTCCCAAGAGTAGAAATGGATGAGGCAACTGCCCAAGTAAATCTTCCAAATCATCTATGTTGAGATATGTGGAGGGAGGTAGATGGATGCAACAGTGTAAGGTCGTGCCAAGCCTATTCTCACAGCCTTCACTTGAAGTGTCGTCTGCGGGTGGATGGTCTGGAAGGGAATATCCTGACGTACCATCACTGCTACTCCTCCATGAGGTCCATTATCAAAGGTCCCATAATGGGCTTGAATTTGGAATCCTCTCAGGGAAATTGGACGATTTTCCCCCATCATAATCTCTTGTAGGCATACACAAACTGGATTACATGAAGCTATCAGATGTTGCAGTTCTTCCCATTTTGCATGACTTCCCTGACAATTCCATTGGATTAGGATATCCAGTTCTTCAGGTTGACAAACTACTTCATAAGGTGTTTGGACCTGGACAGTTATCATCTCCTTGATGACCTGTTGTACCACATTTCACACATACCCTTGGTTGTCCATTTTCCTTAAAACAGCAAGTGTTGGCTCCATGACCATAACCCTGGCAGTGGAAGCACCGCATAGGGTTGGGCACATATGGCTTTACCTTGAGGTGGTACCATGCCAATTTAACTGATTCAGGTAGGACTAACGATTTAAAATTTAGAAGAAGAGCTGGTGTCGACTGTTCCAAACCATCAACTTTCTTCTTAAAGCGTTTTACTGCCACTACATATAAAATTCTTTAGTTCTTCTAACTGTTTCTCCTCAGAATACCTCATCAGGTCTCGGGAAAAGACAATTCCCCTACACTGATTGAGGGTTTTGTGAGGAGAACATGAGACTTGAGCCCCAGGAATGTCGCATATTGCACGAAGACGGTCACTCTCGTCTAGTGACGAAACCTCAACTATCAGGCTACCACTTCGCAAACCAAGCCACCACCACATCTCGTTGTGGGGTGATGCGAGGATCACGTTGACATACCTCAACTATCTTCCGATGTACTTCAAAAATATCAAGATCCATGATAGATACACCATCAATGGTCTTCACTACTAGAAATTTACTATATGATACACTTTCATATTTACCAGGTAAGATTTCCTTAATGGATTGAGGAGGACTTATCATCTTCTTACCTGGTTTGGAAGCTTGGGAACCATTATGATTCCCATTCTTGCCCTTTGGAATCTGGTAAGGTTCCAGAGTGACAATATGTGATGTTCCAGAGGGATTGGCCGGGGAATTGCGAAGGTCGTCAGGGAGAGCGCAAGTTCTTTGTAAATTTGCAGAAATCATACAAATTATAAATCTTCATTTCCTCACCCCCCCCGCCCCCCACCCACCATGGAGTCCAACGAGCGGAAGCTATAGTCAGGACTCAAAATTTCCCAACAGCCACAGGGGTAGTGAGGAAATATACGCAATCACTATTACAGTGCTGATGGTAGTCGCGTGACCTGTGCGCTACCGACTGGACAGTGCCTGCTTGACCCTAGCCATATTTGACCAGCCGATTGACTTGACCGTGCCTTGATCAAGCCACCCGTCTAACCAGAATAGAGGACCAAAGTGGTGTGTTGCTAGCTGCAGGGCGTAGCGTGCAGCATCGCTCAACCTCCAAGACTCCTGTCTCCTGATAATACGGGACGCCACGCACGGCAAACACACGTGGGAGAGTTCTCCCTGGCCCAAGATGGAATGAACCAGGGGTGGGTGCACCATCCCCTCTCAAAGGCTTTGGTGCACCAGGAAGCCATTTTGTCTCATCCCTCACTGGTGACCCCTTCAGTATAGGTAGCCCTCTGGTCCGGCTCACCAGCTCATTGGGACCTCAAGCCCCCCCACCGCGGCAAGGCAGCTTCCGTTAGGGGGGAACTAAAGCAGGAGAATACCGTGCCCATGGCTCCCTCAGGCCGTTCAAGACTGGCACAAAGTCAGCCTTTCATCCTTTCAGCACGGCTCTCACACCTTAGGAAGTGGATAGTAGAAGGGGTTGGTGAAGGGACAGAAACGTAAAAGCAGGAGGGGAAAAAAGACCAAGCAAAATTAGTTGTCCCGAGGGGAGTTGGGGAGTTCCCCAGCATTGGGCCCCAGTCTCCGCCTCCTAAGCCACCCCCTAAGCCACCCCACAACATCGGGTAAGGGATTGGGGGGACATACATGTTTGATATATTTGTGCGTAAATACATATGGATGTGTCTACATATATGTATATGTATGTATACATTTTATTAATAAAATACATTTAATTTATAAATATGTATGTATACATTTAATTTATATATTTATGTATACATTTAATTTATATGTATGTATACATTTTATTTATATGTATATACTCACACATATATACATAATATACTTACATATATGTATATTTAAACACATGTATATATTAACGCGTATATATTTGTTATATATATATGTACTTATTTGATATCCAGGAACTCGTGAAGAGTTCGAAACTTTACGATTCATATTCATTTCTTACTGTGGATGTTTTCCTTTTCATCTTAGTGTACACATTGTCACACAATTATATATGCACATTTATGTATACTGTATATATTAATATACATATTTTCATGTGGATATTTTTATATACATGTGTACATTGTGTATATATATACATATGCATGTACATATATACATAGTTATTTGAACAACCAATTATTACACTGATGGATCTAGAAATATCCAAATTTATTGTCGAGACGTAATTTGGTAGTACAACCCCTTCCTGATTGGATGCCCTCCCTAATCAACCATGCTACCACTTACGTCAAGGCGGCGAATTCAAATATATTTATATAGATAAATAAAGAGATTTATATACGTAAATGTATATATAGATGTGTATATATATACTATGTGTAAACATGTGTATCTGTTTGCATTTATGTTCATATATTCATATATATGTATGTTAATGTGTATATACACAAGATATACATAAATATATAACAATGTATATATGTAAACGTATATATCCATATAAAAATATGTATACATATATATCCATATAAACACATACATATACATATATATACCTATATAAGTATATGTATGTATACAGATATAGATATACGTAAAAATACATATATATGGAGACAAAGATAGAAATAGAGGCAGAGAGAGACAAAGACAAAGACAGAATGAAAGAGGAAGAGACACACAAGGTCTGAGGACAAAAGGCGAGTCTCCCCCCCCCCCCCCCCTCTATTTTTCTTTGTTTCTCTCTCTTTCACTTCCCTCTCATTTCTTTCTCTTTCTCTGTATCTATCACTCATTGTCTCGCCCTCTTTTTCTCTCCTTCCCTCTCTTTGTCTTACTCTTACTCGCCTTTCGTCCTTGTGATAGAGAGTGAGGGAAAAAGAGGTGATACAGCGTGTCGCCTTTCCCTCGTCCTCACCTTTTGTGGGTCTGTATCACTTCATCTCTTCTCTTTCTCTCACCGTGTCACCTTTCTTTCTTCCATAGCTGTTGTGAGAGAAAGACAGAAAGACAGAGAGTGAGAGACGGAGAGAGAGCGGGGGGGATGGAAGAGACCTCGAGACAAAGAGACGGAGAGACAGAGGGGGGATGGAAGAGACCTAGAGACAAAGAGACGGAGAGACTGAAAGAAATACAGAAAGTATGAGTGATGGAGAAAGAGTGACAGGGTGTGTGTGTGTGTGTGTGGGGGGGGGGGGGGTGACACAGACACAAAGACAGAGAGAGAGAGAGATAGGGTAGGGGGGAAGAGAAAGAGTAAAGGACAGAGAAAGAGGGGGGGAGGGAGAGAGAGAGAGCGCCACAAGGGTTGGGGGGGAGGGAGAGGGAGAGAGCGCCACAAGGGTTGGGGACGAGAGAAAGGCGACTCTCTATCTGAGTGAGACCCACAAGAGCCGAGGACAAGAGTAAGTCTTTCTCTCTCCCTCTTCCTCTCTCTTACTCTCTGTATATGTGGATATACATATCTTTCTCACGATATATACACATTTTTATATTTATATTTGTGTGGATGTAAATGTCTATATAGATGTTTGTGTAAATATAAATATATATATATATATTAATTTATACATGTACGTACACATAAACATGATTATATATAACCCTAGACACAAACAAATGCGCAATATATATACATTTTAATATTTATTCTTGTTATTATGTTATAGATATACATATATATCTGGATGCCCTTCCTAATCATAATCAGGTAAGGTTGGTTTTCCGAAATGACCTCTCAATAAAACAATTGTGGAGGAATGGTGGTTGAATAATTCATCATTTAGGGGCTAACGCCGGCAGGAGCGCATAGCCGCATCCACCATATGTTTCCACCTGCGAGGGTCCCTCATGGCGAGCCGCCAGGCAGGGGCCCGGCCCATCTCTAGTTCCTCACGACAGGTTTGATCGATCTGCCCAAGCCACGACCTTCTCGGTCGTCCCACAGGCCTCCTCCATCCAGGGTTGTCTCGGACAGAGACAACCTGATGGGCAGGATCATCCTGTGGGAGTCGAGCCAAGTGGCCATATAGCCTGAGTTGGCGATCACGGATTGTGCAAGTAACAGGCCCTGTACCAGTCTCACGGTGCAGCCGTTGGTTGGACACATGGTCCCGCCAACTGTAACCCATGATACGGCGCAAGGATCTGTTACAAAAGGCATCAAGACAAGATTCGAGAGCACAAGATAGTGTCAAAGTTTCAATAGCATAGAGTAAAACTGGCAGTATCAGGGCCTTGAAAACACCTAACTTGGTCAGCACAGGTACCGACATCTCCAAATACTCTTGTCGAGAGATTTCATGACCCCTGCTGCCAGGCCAATTCGTCTACTGACTTCTTGGTCTGACAGCCCAGAGTCGTGAACTGCACTACCGTGGTATATAAAGCTCAAAATCCTGGATCTTGGTCTTGATCCAGGAGACCACTAGTACCAGGGGCTTCGCTTTATTGCTAAATGCATCAAGAACCGCCACTAGGGTTTCCAGAGTTTCAGAGAGCACAGCAACATCATCAGCAAAGTCAAGGTCTGTAACCTTGATATTGCCCAGAGTTGCTCCACAGCGACTTTGGACAGTAGCTCTACCCAGTATCCAATCCATGTAAGTGTTGAAAAGTGTCGGTGCAAGAACACAGCCTTGCCTCACACCTGAACTAACAGGGAAGAAGCTCGACAGGCCTCCACCACACTTTACAGCCCTTTCAGTGCCTATATACAGGTTTGCTATTAGTCCAATAATCCTTGTTGGAATTCCTCTTAGTCTCAGGATCTTCCAGAGAGATTTGCGATGCACCGTGTCAAACGCCTTCTTGAGATCAATGTAGGCTGCGAGCAGCCCACGTCCGAACTCACGACGGCGCTCTATAATGATTCGAAGCGCCAGGATGCGGTCTACTGTAGACTTACCAGGAGTGAATCCAGATTGCTCCGGCCTTTGGTGCCTCAACAGGTGGTCCCTAATACATCTCAGTAAGATGTGCGTGAGTACCTTTTCTGGTACACTGAGTAGTGTAATGCCTCGGTGATTGCTGCAGTCCCACCGATCCCCTTTCCCCTTCCAGAGAGGGATGACCACACCCCTCAGCAGGTCAGGGGGAAAGGTACCAGTCAGCCAGATGGCAGACAGGACTGCATGCAAGCCCCTTGCCATAGGTTCTCCACCAGCCTTTAACAATTCGGCTGGGATGCCACAAACACCTGCTGCTTTACCACTCTTCAGCTTGGATATCGCCCCCCTGATGTCGGTCAGGGAGGGTGGATCCTCGCTAATGGGTGGGTCTGGCAGAGGAGTCTCAATATTACCCGCGTCCATGTTAACTGTTGGTGGATCAACCTTATACAACTGCTCAAAATACTCAGCCCACCGCACACGCACCCCATCAGGATCTGAGATTATCTGGCCACTTGGTGAGTGGACTGCAGTCGTCTGTGAGGAGGGCTTGGAGTTCAGCTTTCTCAGAGCTTGGTAGGCAGGACGAAGGTCATTTACTAGGAAACAGCTTTCGACCTCCTCTGCAAGACTACTGATAAACTGTTCCTTATCCCTTCTCAACATTGACCTAGTCCTGCACACCAGAAAGCGGTGCAAGTTACGATGCCCTGACAATCGAGCCAAACGACAAGCATCTGTGGCTTCCAGTGTCTCCTGCGAGATGGAATTCTGTCTTGTTCTTGGGCGTTCACCAATGGATTCCTAAGCTGCATCAAGCATTTCACGCTTGAAGGTATCCCACATAAGAACAGGGTCTGTCAGGCCCTTGAGTGCTGTGAGACGACCAGAGATAGCTTCGGCAAACCACCGGGTACACTCGTCCTCCCTCAATCTGTCCAAATGAAACACCCTAGGGTTTTCATTTGGGCGACGGGGGTTCTAAAGTGGACCCGGGGAGTAGCCACAACTAATCTATGATCAGTTCCACAGAACTCAACGCTTTGATACACCCTGCAGTTCTGGAGGATCCTCCACCGAGTGCTAACGAGGATGTGGTCGATCTCCTTGGCCACTCTACCCGTACCACTGTACCAAGTCCAACGATGCAGGTCAGAACGCTGATACCAGGAGCCAGAAATCCTCATTCTAGGACCTGCAAAGTCACGGAAAAGGAGGCTATTCTCGCTGCCAGCATCAGCTCCTGAGCCATGAGGACCAACAGACATCTCGTAGCCAGCTCGATCACAGCCGGATACCGCATTGAAGTCGCCCAGAACAATATGAATATCTCGCCGAGGACATCTGTCTGCCACAGATGCAATTTTGGCATAAAACATCTCTTTCACCTCAAGTTTATATACATCCGTAGGAGCGTATACAGCAACAAGAGACATGAAGCCAAATGAAAGCTTGTCTCAATACCATGATACGCTCATAGGGCTGGAATGACCTCAACTACTGAGGGTTGAAGTCTGCTGGAGATGGCTATGGCTACTCCTTGGAGATGGTGGCCATCGCTGCGGCCCGACCAGTAGTAGGTGTAGCCACCCACACTAATAGTGCCACTGCTAGGTCTCCTCACCTCCACGAGAGCAGCCACCTCAACTCTCAGCTGCTTCAATTCCCTCGATAGTAGTGGTAACCAATCGTCCTGTCGCAGGGAACGGACGTTCCAAGCCCCCACCCTGACAGTCCGACTGAGGTCTAACCTCGGGCAGTCACTCCGGGTGGGCGCCACCTCTGCCACCCCTACCGACGCCACTCCATAGAGAGGAGGTTGGCTGGCAGCAGGACCCATAATCCATCTGCAGGGCTCCCTGGGGCTTTGCCCCACAAGCATTACGCCAGGTTGGCGTGAGACCCAGCTTGGATGGGAGGTTAACCCCCCTCCCCACTCGAGTCCCAGCGGTCGCCAACCCAGAGAGACCCACAGCCCGCCGTACTTGCTGGGTGGGAGGGACTTTAGTCCTCCCCCCAGCACCAACGACTAAACGGTTTGTTGCCAGTGGTTATCTCGGGGGGGGGGGGGGCGACTGGCAAGGCCTGCCTCCCCACAGCCGCCCATTAACCCCAGGGGGCGCGGGGGCAGGAGTTAGTACGAAGCCAGGGCGTATCCACACCCCGGTGGGCCATAGCTCCGTACCTTTAGGGCCTCCTGCTGCTCCAAGAGCCTCCACAGTTCAGCCTAGGACCGCAAGGTACCTAGTTTCCATGGGTGGCCACGAGGAGGCACTGCAGAAGTCTTGATAATGGAGAGGCTATGAGTTTTTAAATATATGTATTTATACATATATACAAATAAATATTTAGAATATATATACTTATATGTAATAAATATATATATCTAGTATTTGTTTATATATATAAATATATATATATATATATATATATATATATATATATATATATATATATATATATTACCAACCTACATGTATAGACCAATAATGTAAATCTCGCTGTTCCTTGTCACCAGCCCTTGTTGGTCTGTCTCTTTCCCTCCCTCCTTCCTTCCCATTTAGTTTCTCTGTCTCTCTCTCTCGCACAAGGGCTAGGACGAGAGAAAGGCGAGAGTTGCCTTGCTCTCGTCCCCAGCCCTTGAGTGTCGCGTCCCTCATTTACTCTTTTCCTTCTCTCCTTCCTCTCCCTCTCACTTTCTCCTATCTCTTCCTCTTTTTTCCTTCCCTTCTTCGGTTTCACTCGCTTTTCCCTTTACTTTGTCTGTCTCTGTTTCTCTCCCCCACCCTCCTTCCTCTCTTTTTCGCTCTCCCCTTTCTCCTCTCGCTCTTTCCACTTTTCTCTCCCACCCCTCCTTATCCCTTCTCTCTGTATTTACATATATGCATATATATATATATGAACACGTTTTATAAATATTTTTACTAAATCTCACTTATCCGTTTCTTATCTTTATCCATATCTTTTTTATTTTGATATTTTTTTAAGTTATTACATAAAACATTTTTTTTTTTTTTTTAAGAATATGTATTATTACGCACTTATCTGATTCGCTCATGATGGAGTTTGCCAGACGGGGAGATGAACATGTACATTATGTTAAAGGGGACCGTCCCTGGGTTTGGGGGGGGGGGTGAGTCATGTCCTGTTTCAGGTTCGTATACAATTGTGCAATTACCCATGTGAATATGAACTCGCGCGAAGAAAAAATAGGTGGTCAAACGAGGGCCTAATCCCGGACAACAATATCGCCGATCACCGATTTTCATTTATATGTAATTATGCCTTAGTGTCGCACCAAAGTCGGGTTTTATTTTAACATTACCCTCCTGTAATCCATTTCAATAAGTAAAAGTATCATGCGCGCGAGTGAATGAGTATGCCTTGTCTGTCTTCCTTGGCGACAAGGAATGGGTCGGTAGTCCATGATACTCTCCGAAGGGGATATTTCAACCAAATTGAGGATTTTTGCTCTTCTCAGTTGAAAGGGGACCAGGAACCATGAGTAGTAGTATCTGTTTTATTATTGGCTTTCTTTCTACTTTTCTCTTCCTCCCGTTGTACACCTTGTTTGCTTATGGGTGATTACGTAAGAGGATATTTATATTCATCCCTCACCCCTTTATCTTCCCTCTTTCCCATTTCCGGTGGGGGGGGGGGGGTGAAAAAGAAAATGGGACAACTGAGATGGAGGGTAATATGACGTATAGAGGACTCGTGACGCCAGCAAATTGAGTTTAGAAATGCGTGGACGTGATATTACATTATTTTAAGGTCAGTTGGACCGCATAGTTACGGCGCAGGACTTAAGTGCTATATTATATTGCATTTTTGTGTTGCTGTGCAATAACTATTGATCGGATTTGAATGAAATAAAGAACAAGAGAAAGAGGTTAAGCTTTTATGTAAAAGTAGACAGTAAGCAAGTGAAACCTGAAAAGAGACTTTTTCGAGTAAATAATTTTCTATTAATTTCCATTCATTTTCAGACTTTCCACGACTTTCAGTTTTTGTCCGATCTCTATATGCTTTTCCCTAAACAATGTCAGTATGTGTTAAGAACTACATATCTTGTTTTTTTTTTTTATTCAAAGTAGTATTTTTACCTTTTTTGTAGTTGTGTAACATGCTATAATTTTGAAACTAATTATTGAATTTCCAAATTGGAATACGTCGTTTTGTTTGTATGAACTAGAGGTTTTGTCAACAAAAGTAATATAGGACCTCAAGTGATGACTCTGGGACGTGAGAAGTCTAGAGTTAACCTAACTCTAAAAAATCGACTTTTCGTTGCGCCTACAATTACTTTTGGTTAAATGAAAGAAAATTCAATAGTTAACCTAACTCTAAAAAATCGACTTTTTGTTGCGCCTACAGTTCCTTTTGGTCATATTAAAGAAAATTCAATATAAAGAGGTGTAATAACGTACTCTTTCGCCCTACGAAATTTCATTAAAATCTGTATGATTATTTTGTATTATTTAACAATAAAGTGAAAATCGGCATTTTTTCAGCCTTGAGATGTGCGCTCATTAGTGCCACTGCCCGTGCTACGTGTGTGGCGCCCTCATGTTCTTTGGTAGGATGTGTGTGTGCGTACTTTTCATTTGTACATTATAACCTCACTGAACTCTCACTTTCTCCGTTTACTCGGTATGTTCATGCTTGCAAAATGTAAGAGAACAGTATTACAGTATTTTCTAGCGTAAGAATCCAGGTATATTAGATTCTTATTGACATAGACGTATTATCTTTGTGTATTTATATGTATATATATGTGCACGCGCCTGCACTCATACATGTGCATATATATTCATGTATATATATACACATGAATATATATAATGTACATACATATTCATGTATATACATAAACACATTTAAATATGCGCGCGCGCACACATATACAAAAGGCATTTCTAACTCAGTAGGAATGCTATGTTTACTGCATATATTTATCTATCTATGCATCTATTCATCTTTCTTCAAATACATTTTCTGAAGTGTCATTGCTATTTTGCCGAAACAATCTTTGCATTGCAGTCTCCAGGGAAAGTGACTGAAAAAGAAAAATACCACAGTTGTAAGTCGCTTTGCTTGATTTTGTGTGCTTGGGAAATGTTCTTTCATGTTTTTTTTTTTTTTTTTTTTTTTTTTGGGGGGGGGGGGGCGGCGTGCGTTGCGGTGTGTGTTTGGAAAGGAAGAGGAAAAACAAATCTTCCAAGGGTAGTCATAAAACAGAGGTAATAGTCTTTATTAGGGCAATAATTGTATCATTACCAATAATTATAATGATAACACCAGCTACAATAATATCAACAAACATAATAACAGCAGCTACAATTATATCAATATAATGATAACAGTAACAATAACAAAATATGATAATGATAACTATAATAATGATAATTGTAACGATAACAATAATAGTTATAACAATTACAAAGATAATGAGAATGATAATAACAATTACAAAGATAATGAGAATGATAATAACAATTACAAAGATAATGATAATAGTGATAATAGTAATAATAGTAACACAACAGTGTTAATGACAATAATAATAGTAATAATAATAACGAAAACAACACTAACAGTCATGCTAATAAAAATAATGGTAAAAATGTTCATGATAGTAAGAGTAATAATAATACTTATAATAAATAATTTATACATATACCCAAAAACACGCACATTTATATATACATATATTTGTGTATATTTATTTATGTATATACATATCTATACATATTTACATATATATATATATATAAATACATAAATATATGTAAATATTTACAGATTTATACATTTGTTCAAATATATATATTTACAGATTTATATATATATATATATATATATATATATATATATATATTACTTCAATATACATAGATTATACATTTATTGGTGGTGGTAGTGGTGATGGAGGAGGGGGTGGTGGTGGTGGTGATGTAGGTGGTGGTGGTGATGTAGGTGGTTGTGGTGGTGGTGATGGAGGAGGTGGTGGTGGTGGTATTGGAGGTGATGGTGGTGGTGATGGAGGTGGTGGTGGTGATGGAGGAGGTGGTGGTGGTGGTGGTGGTGAAGACGGTGGAGGTGGTGGTGATGGAGGAGGTGGTGGTGGTGGTGATGGAGGAGGTGGTGGTGGTGGTGATGGAGGAGGTGGTGGTGGTGGTGATGGGGGTGGTGGTGGTGGTGATGGAGGTGGTGGTGATGGATGAGGTGGTGGTGGTGATGGAGGTGGAGGAGGTGGTGGTGGTGATGGAGGTGGTGATGGAGGAGGTGGTGGTGGTGGTGGTGATGGAGGTGGAGGAGGTGGTGGTGGTGATGGATGAGGTGGTGGTGGTGATGGAGGTGGTGGTGTTGGTGATGGAGGTGGTGGTGGTGATGGATGAGGTGGTGGTGGTGATGGAGGTGGAGGAGGTGGTGGTGGTGATGGAGGTGGTGGTGATGGAGGTGATGGAGGTGGTGGTGGTGATAGAGGTGGTGGTGGTGGTGGTGATGGATGAGGTGGTGGTGGTGATGGAAGTGGAGGAGGTGGTGGTGGTGGAGGAGGTGGTGTGGTGGTGATGGAGGTGGTGATGGTGATGGAGGTGGTGGTGGTGATGGATGAGGTGGTGGTAGTGATGGAGGTGGAGGAGGTGGTGGTGGTGATGGAGGTGGAGGAGGTGGTGGTGGTGATGGAGGTGGTGGTGGTGGAGGTAGAGGAGGTGGTGGTGGTGATGGATGAGGTGGTGGTGGTGGTGATGGAGGTGGAGGTGGTGATGAAGGTGGAGGAGGTGGTGGTGGAAGTGGTGGTGGTGGTGATGGAGGTGGTGGTGGTGATGATGGAGGTGATCTAGGAGGTGGTGGTGGTGGTGATGGAGGTGGTGGTGGTGATGGAGGAGGTGGTGGTGGTGATGGAGGTGGTGTTGGTGATGGAGGAGGTGGTGGTGGTGATGGAGGTGGTGGTTGTTATGGAGGAGGTGGTGGTGATGGAGGTGGTTATGGAGGAGGTGGTGGCGGTGATGGAGGTGGTGGTGGTGATGGAGGTTGTGGTGGTGATGGAGGTGGTGGTGGTGATGGAGTGGTGGGGGTTTGGGTGGAGGTGTGGAGTGGTGGGTGGAGGTGGTGGTGGTGGTGATGGAGTGGTGGGGTGATGGAGGTGGTGGTGGTGATGGGTGTAGGTTGGTGGTGTGGAGGTGTGGTGGGATGGTGGTGGTGGTGGGTGAGGTGGTGGTGATGGGTGGGGTGGTGGTGGTGTGGAGTGGTGTGTGAGGGTGGAGGTGGTGGTGATGGTGGTGGTGGGGTGATGAGGGGTGGTGGTGGAGGTGTGTGGGTGGTGGATGGGATGGAGGTGGTGGTGATGAGGTGGTGTGGTGTGTGGTGTGGATGGTGGTGGTTGGTGGTGGATGGAGGTAGGTGGTGGTGGTGGGTTGATGGGGGTGGTGTGATGGTGGGTAGGTGGTGGTGATGGAGGTGGTGGTGGTGATGGAGGAAGTGGTGGTGGTGATGGAGGAGGTGGTGGTGGTGATGGAGGAGGTGGTGGTGGTGATGGAAGTGGTGGTGGTGATGGAGGAGGTGGTGGTGGTGATGGAGGAGGTGGTGGTGGAGATGGAGGAGGTGGTGGTGGTGATGGAGGAGGTGGTGGTGGTGATGGAGGAGGTAGTGGCGGTGATGGAGGTGGTGGTGGCGGTGATGGAGGTGGTGGTGGTGGTGATGGAGGTGGTGGTGGTGATGGAGGAGGTGGTGGTGGTGATGGAGGAGGTAGTGGCGGTGATGGAGGTGGTGGTGGCGGTGATGGAGGTGGTGGTGGTGATGGAGGTGGTGGTAGTGATGGAGGTGGTGATGGAGGAGGTGGTGGTGGTGGTGATGGAGGTGGTGGCGGTGGTGATGGAGATGGTGGTGGTGGTGGTGATGGAGGAGGTGGTGGTGGAGGTGATGGAGGAGGTGGTGGCGGTGATGGAGGTGGTGGTGGTGGTGATGCAGGTGGTGGTGGTGGTGATGGAGGTGGTGGTGGTGATGGTGGTGGTGATGGAGGAAGTGGTGGTGATGGAGGTGGTGGTGGTGTTGGTGATGGAGGTGGTGGTAGTGGTGGTGATGGAGGTGGTGGTGGTGTTGGTGATGGAGGTGGTGGTGGTGGTGGTGATGGTGGTGGTGATGGAGGAAGTGATGGTGATGGAGGTGGTGGTGGTGTTGGTGATGGAGGTGGTGGTAGTGGTGGTGATAGAGGAGCTGGTGGTGGTGATGGAGGTGGTGGTAGTGGTGGTGATAGAGGTGGTGGTGAGGGTGATGGAGGAGGTGGTGGTGGTGATGGAGGTGGTGGTAATTGAGGTGGTGGTGGTATTGATGGTTGTGGTGGTGGTGATGTTGGTGGTGGTGAAGACGGTGGAGGTGGTGGTGGTGGTGATGGAGGAAGTGGTGATGATGGAGGTGGTGGTGGTGGTGATGGAGGTGGTGGGGGTGATGGAGGTTGTGGTGGTGATGGAAGTGGTGGTGGTGATGGAGGTGGTGGTGATGTAGGTGGTGGTGGTGATGGAGGTGGTGATGGAGGTGATGGTGGTGATGGAGGTGGTGGTGGTGATGGAGGTGGTGGTGGTGATGGAGGAGGTGGTGGTGGTGGTGACGGAGGTGGTGGTGATGGGGGAGGTGGTGGTGGTGGTGACGGAGGTGGTGGTGGTGTTGGTGATGGAGGTGGTGGAGGTGGTGGTGGTGGTGATGGAGGTAGTTGTGGTGATGGAGGTGATGGTGGTGGTGATGGAGGTGGTGGTGGTGGTGATGGTGGTGATGGAGGTGGTGGTAATGGTAGGTGGTGGTGGTGATGGTGGTGGTGGTGATGGAGAAGGTGGTGTTGGTGATGGAGGTGGTGGTAATGGTAGGTGGTGGTGGTGATGGTGGTGATTAAGGTCGTGGTGGTGATAGAGGTGGTGGTGGTGATAGAGGTGGTGGTGGTGATGGAGGTGGGGATGGTGGTGGTGAAGGTGGTGGTGGTGGTGATGGAGGAGGTGGTTGTGGTTGTGGGTGGTGGTGGTGGGTGGTGGTGGGGATGGTGATGGTGGTAATGATGATGGTCATGATGATGGTGGTCATGGTGATGATGGTCATGTTGGTTGTGATGGTAGTGGTGGTGTCTAATGTTAAAACAAATAAGTGATCATGATATACATCTGTTACTGGTCGAGGGACCAAAGGCTAACGCGATTTTCCAATTATTGTAGAGACGTTGCGTGATGGAGGTGGTGTTCCTGACCATATGGTTCCAAAGGCGCCCATATCTTGACAGAAATGAGCGCAGGCGAAACTCTCCTGGCGAAGGGCACATCCACCGCGTCCACCACGGGTGTTGTGTCTGGAGTCGTGTGGAAAGCGCAGGCTTGACAGATGTGGAGTCTGCATTATGTTAACCTTATACATTGCACAAAGTCCGCCAACGTTGCGCCGTTACAATGGTTGAAGTGTGGCGTCCGGCGGTTGCCGTGTTTTGTAGAGTATGATTGCTTCTGCCCTCTTCTGAACCTGATCCAGATATGAAGGCAGAAAGCAGACCACAAAAGCAGACTGTACCCCGTAAGACTGCAGATTTGCGACTTGTAGAGTACTGCTATTTTTGGCCCATCTAAGAGATGGCTGATGCATCCAAGCTTACTACCATTCTCTAAGAACATTCAGGATCTCACTACCCATCACTAGGAGTGCTCAGCATCTACCTTACCTAAGAAATACCATTAACTGGGAATGCCTGGGATCTAAATTCACCAGGAATGCTTAGGATCTACCATTCACTAGGAATGCTTGGCATCTGCCTTTCCTAAAGAATGCTTAGGATATACCATTCACTAGTAATGCTCAGGATCTGCCATTTACTGGGAATGCTTGGGATCTACCTTTCACTAAGAATGCTGGGGATCTACCATTCTCTAGGAATGCTCGAGATCTATATATGATTCAAAAGGAAACTTTAGGATCTAACTACCATTCACTACGAATGCTAAGGATCCACCATCAACTAGCAATGCTCAGGATCTCACTAGGATCATTCACTAGGAATGCTCGGGTTCTCGCCTTTCAAAAGGGATGATCCGGATCTAATATTCAAAAGGAATGCTCGGGATCTCACAACTATTCACACTAGGCATGCTCGGGATCTAACTACCATTCACCAGGAATGCTAGGGATCTGTCATTCACTAAGAATGCTAGGGATCTCACTGCCATTCACTAGGAATGCTTGGGATCTCACTAGCATTCAAAAGGAATGCTCTAGATCTCAATAAAATGCTTGTCATCACTAACTTTCACTAGCAATGTTCAGGATCTACCATTCAAAAGGAATGTACAAACGCTCGAAATTGATCGGGGTCTCACTACTATTACCTAGGAAAACTCAGGATCTCATTACCGTTTCACCAGGACTGCTAAGGATAATGATCAGGATATCCCTACTTTTCACTAAGAATGCTCAGAATCTATCATTCACTAGGAATGCTCAGGATCTAGCTTTCCATTCACTAGAAATATTCAGGATCTTACTACAATTAAATAAGAATGCTTGAGATCTCACTGCAAAGCACCAGGAATGCCCGGGATCTAATGTTCAAAAGGAATGTTCGTGATCTCACTACCATTCAATGGGAATGTGTGCCCTCACTACCATTCACTAGGCATGCTCAGGATCTAACTACCATTTAATTAGAATAATTGGGAACTACCATTCAAAAGGCATGGTCGGGATCAACCATTCAAAACGAATCTTCGGGATTTAACTACCACTCAAAGGGAATATTTGGGATCTAACTACCATTCACTATGAATGCTCAGGATATAACTACTATTCACTAGTAATACTCAGGATCTAACTACCATTCCTTAGCAATGCTGGGGATCTATCTACTATTCATTAGGAATACTCAGGATCTAACTACTATTCACTAGTAATGATAGGGATCTATGTACCATTCAAAAGAAATGCTTGGGATATCACTAGAAAGCTTCAGTTATTACTACCATTCAAAACGAATGCTCGGGATCAAACTACCAATTATTAGGAATGCTTGGGATCTAACTACCATTCTCCAGGAATGTTTGAGATAGAACCACCAATCACTAGGAATGTTTGGGTAATTATTACCATTCAAATGGAATGTTCAGAATCTAAATACCAATCATAAATGCTCTGGATCTGACCATTCCCCACGAATATTTGGGATGGAAAAAACATTCAATAGAACTGCTCGTGAACTCATTACAGTTCACATGTAATGCTCAGGATCTAATGGTTATTAGGAATGCTCGGTATCAAATTTTTCATTCAATAGGAATGTTCAGAATCTATAATTCAATAGGAATGTTTGGGATGTAAGTACCATTCACTAGGAGGGTTCTCTCTACCATTCAAAAGGAATCGGGATCTCACTACCATTGCAAAGAAATGCTAGGGATTTAACTGACTTTCAATAAGGAATGCTCTGGATCTACCATTGACTTTTAATACTACCATTCACCAAAAATTCTCGGAATCTCTACCATTTAAAAAGGGTACTTACTAACTTTCAAAAGAAATGTTCAGGAACTCACTACTTTTCACCTGGAATGCTTGGAATATTTCTATAAATCAAAACAACTGGTCAGGATCACTCTACCATTCTATACGAATGCTCGGAATCTCACTACTCATCACTAGAAATGCTCGTGTCCTCACTTACCATTCACTACTAATGCACACACACACACACACACACACACACACACACACACACACACACACACTCTCTCTCTCTCTCTCTCTCTCTCTCTCTATATATATATATATATATATACATATTTACATATATATGTATATGTTTATGTATATACATATATATGGCTATATAAGTATATTTATGTATATATATATATACTTGTATATATATATATATATATATATATATATATATATATATATATATATATATATATATATATGTATGTATACATATGCACATTGCTGCCACCAACGATGAGTTGTTTGACGAACTATTTGACTGTATTTTTAAAATATTGCAGGAAAGAAACATCCTGTGCTGTTTGCGCAGAAGCTCACCAGACGAAGGACTGTCCTGCACATAAAAATGAAAAAGACAACGACAACGGAGACACTGGCAGCATCAGCATCGTGAAGAGGTGCGTCAGGTGCGGAGAGCAAGGCGTGGCGGCCTGGCACCGCAACTGCCCCCACAAACCGCCGCGCGCACCCCCCCCTGTTGCCCCGACCGTACCCATCGACCGCGGAGTGGCGATGCCCAGCCCAGCCGCACCCCACCCAGTGCCGTGTGACATCACCAACCCACAGGAATTCCCGCAACTGCCAGGGGGATTCCCCATCCCAGGAAACAGTGCCACAGGAGTGACCAGTGATGAACAAAACAAGGAAGTGATTGAGGAAATAAGAAGCTTCAGGCAAGAACTCGCTGAAATGAGAAAAATGATTATGGAAATAAAAAGTGATCAGGGAGTAGCCAGGGAAAATATGCTTTCTAATGATGTTAGTAATGTTGGAAATAGCATCAGGCAAGAGCTTGTTGAAATGAGAAAAATGATTATGGAAATAAAAAGCGATCGGGTAGCAGACAGGGAAAATATGATTTCTATTGATGTTAGTGATGTCGAAAATACGAATGAGGTCTGTAATAATGTTATTACTCAAGATACCATCGACGAATCATCTAAAAACGGTGACGACAGTAACAGTGAAAACAACGCCGACGGAAATATGCAGGAAATGGACGAACTATGGGACATCACTCAGAAAATGATATCAGGTACGGATTAAACGTATAATATCAATATGAGGAAAGCGCGCAGAATCAGTGTAAATAAACAAGATGCAGCACACATATGTAATGCTGTACAAGAAACATGCAAACTAAAGGGCTTCATCAAACACAAATTTGACCAATCAGCTAATCATAGGGTGTGATGGGGGACAAAAAAATAATTACGTTTCTCTCATGGAATATACGTGGTGTCAACCGTAGAATTAATGACTTGCTCTACTACATTCATAACCATACCGCATACGTTGGTGCAGAAATCTGATAACAGTAATGTGCAATATCAGCATTTACACATTCGAACAGCCTCTGGGTTTTTCTCTCTGTACAATGTATACGCAAGGTATAGAAAGTTTCAAACTGATTCACTGCCCAACTTTCAGAATCACGGCACAATATGCATGAGGGATTTTAATGCTAGGCATTATACATTTGGAGACAGTCAATGCAATGAAAATGGCGAAGAGTTCCGAAATTTTGTGAACAATAGATCTATGACCATATATGATACAGACAGGGAAACTCACGTGGCGGGGGGCAAGCTAGATTATGTAATAGGAAGGGATCTTGTGCATGGAAACGTCAGAAGCATGCTTGCAACAGAGCTAATCAGTGACCACTTTGCAATAGTAACGAGATACGCTGTTGATAATAGTCCATCTGCAAAAACAAATAGGCTTAAAATTTCTATTCCTCCTTACCTTGAGCACCACTTTAAATCACGTATTTATGACTGGTATAACGATTACACAGTAACGAGTGTTGATAAATTCTCCATGGACATGATGAAAGTGGTCACTGATTACTACAACACCTGGGTCTGTCCAAAGAAAACCTTAAAGAGTAACAATTCACAACGCCTAAAACAACCTAAGTGGGTCAGTGACCCTACACTATTAAGGGAACAAAAGCGAGTTCAGGAGCTTTGTGATATCTACAAGCAGGGCAATACACATGGCAATCTTATTCAGTTTCTTAAGGATAACAAAAATCTACGGGATTTAAAAACTCATTTCAGAAAAGAACACTTTGAACAGTTCCTACAAAGCATTAACAATAACACCTCAATGTCTGAGGTCTGGAAAAAAATTAATCGACTCTCAGGCAAAAGAAACTAACACCCAGCAGTTCCATAGTCCTCTTGCACAAGCAGACATGCTCCTTAGTCAATGGGCTGGAGCGTCCAAATTGAGCTCACTTCCCACAAATATTTAGAACCACCTTAGTCAGTCTAAAATTGCACGTAAATTTGCCATTGAGATTGGATGTTCTGAGATAGACCCTTCAGACTTTGCTGAGATTACTGAGTGGGAGCTGAACAATGCACTGTTCATGGGAAAAGCGTCTGCACCAGGTGAAGATGGAATTACCTATAGTGTCCTCCGCCTTATAGCTCAGGTACCTGGTAATCCCCTTTTGCACCTGTGCAGGTTAAGTTTGTCACAAGGTATTCTGCCTGGCCTCTGGACGCGCAGTCTAATTATCCCTATACCGAAACCAAACACTGATAAATACCGCCCAATCTCACTAACCTCATGTGTATGCAAAGTTCTAGAAAGGATAATTTTGAACAGACTCAGGTACAGGTTGCAAGGTAAATTATCTCACAGACTGTACGGATTCATAACGGGACGTAGCACACAACATTGCTTTGCAGAGTACTACTCAAACTCTAATCCAGGGATGCACACTGTTTTTCTTGACCTTAAGTCAGCTTTTGACATTGCAAACAAAGAAATTATCCTAGAACAATTAGTAAGCTTTGGCATCCGGGGTAAATTATTGAGCTGGATTAGAATGTATCTTTTGATTAGATCTGCAAGTGTCTTGTTCAGGGGAGTGAGAAGTTCCACCACACAATCTTTTGAACTTGGGACGCCACAGGGAGGAGTTCTCAGCCCTATGTTGTTCAATGTCCACATGCACAAGCTAGTGGCAGATATTCCACTTGGGGATGGTGAATCCATTATATGCTATGCTGATGACATATGTGTCAAAGCATCATCACAAGAGAGGATGCAAATAATTCTCGACAAACTCACAACTAGGGCTCATGAGTGTGGATTAGCCATCTCCACTGAGAAAACAATGGCTCTCAATCCATGTATCATACCCCTACCCACTTTTCGCATAGGTGACCAAGAGCTTGACATGTGTCATAAATATAAATATCTTAGGGTGAACATAAATGATGCAGACCTGATCCTTTCCCTGAAAAAGAGACTCTGGGAGAGACTGAAACCGTTGAAAGTTCTTGTTGGAAGAGAACATGGCATCAATGTTAAGCTCGCTAGACTGTTTTACTTGGCTTTTATAAGATCAGTTGTAGACTACCATGCACTGCACTTGTTGCAGTGTAAGGAATCAGAAATAAATAGCTTGGAGGTAGTGCAAAATTAAGCCATGAGGATTATCCTCGGCGCCCCGAGAACAGCAAGGATAGTAAACATGAGGTCGGAACTTAACCTACAATCCATCTCTGATAGAATAATATTTATTTCCACTATTTTTGGGGTCAAAGCTCTGAGGGAACCCTTGTATCTTTCAGACTTCCAAAAACAAATGCAGCATAAAATCACGCAAGCAGACGTGACTAATCACACACACGCGCGCCCTCTAATACACAAAATCTCCATGAACATTACAAAGCTCAATGTCCCAATTAGTAAAATACCACAGGGTCGATCCATTCCGCCGTGGAAAATTCTAAAGTGATCGTGCACCTTACGTGTCTACCACAAAAAAAAAAACAGTGTACATAACTGCGTGTTACAACAAATTGCATTAGCAACGGTGAAGGAGCACACAGAGTCTATGGGCGATGATGTATACGAGTGTTACGTTGACGGATCCGTACAGTCTGGATACAAAGCTGGTTGTGCTTGTACTGTATACAAAAATGGCCTACTAAAACATCAAGTTAATATGAGAGTGCAAAATTGGGCCAGCACTACACAAACGGAGCTGGCAGGTATACTCCTTGCAACGGAATTCGTAATGTCTCGGGGCTCTGGAGTAGTTTTCTGTGACTCTCAGAGTGCTCTTCGGACACTAAATTCTTTCAAAGCAGGTGACGATGAGGAAATTGTGAGTTGCGTAACGTAACTTGTGCAATAGAGCGTAATTTTAACATTAAATTTGTATGGATACCATCTCATGTTGGCATAAGCAAGCACGACCACGTCGACAAATTGGCGAAGGAAGCCTGTAGCAAAGATACTGTGAACATAGATCTTGGGATGCATCTTGCTAGGGTTGCACATATATTGAAAAGTTCTCATAAGGAAGAACTAGTAGACAAACACTCAAAGGCCTGAAAGCTGTACCATAAGGCACTACGATCAGTATAGAGATAGCAAGCCCTCCTATGGGTGGCACCGAAGTCAAACCAGACAATGTGACGTGGTTATTGCCAGAATACGTTTAGGTTACAGAATGTATTAGCAACTGCACGGTGCAAGAAGTGCAGATGAAACTAAATGTAGACTGTGTAACGAAGAAAACAAGCGAATGCTTGAACATTATATCTCGGAATGTCATGTGATACAGCCTTTCAGATCACCTAACATGAGGTATAAAGAACTATGTGAATATTTAATTTCATCTGATACATTGGAAGATATACTCGTATTATATCCTAAATTTACTATGTAAAACTGCCGTAAACATAAAAACACAGTTTTATGTAAACACGGCAAGATCATATCAACGTATTATTTTTGTATGATGTATGACATGTTTCTATATTACCATGTACAATTACAGTAGTCTGTGTCAGATGTATATAAAACTGTAATCATGATTGCCCACGCCTGAGCAGATAGCCAGGGTGGTAAATAAACTTACTTAACTTACTTACTTATACCGGGGTGGCTAACAAATGATCCTTCCCCAGGGAAGTAGTTGGTTAAGTAATCATTGTTGGTGGTCATCAACCCATCATCATATAGACGATACCCAGCCACTGTGTGCATGAATGCGCGCAGCGCTCACACACCCGTGTATAGACACAAAAACACATACATGCATACATGTGTGTGTATATATATATGTATACATATATATCACATATTCATGTATGTATATATGTATACATACATGTGTACGCGTTTATATATATATTATACATATACATATACATGTACATTTACACATATATATACATGTAAATACATATATATACATATACATATATATGTATATATATATTATATACAAAAAATGTGTATCTATCAAGGAGTTATATTTACAAAATAATTTAAAATTCAAAAAAACATTTCAAATAAAGTCAATTAAAAAGAATCTTAATTTTCACCAAATTAAGAAAATCTCCTGTAATGTAACCAATAGGAAACATAAAAATTAAGGTGGTAACAATGGTATTTTAAAAGTAAAACTGACATAAATGGAGCATTAATGTCAGCTCAAAACCCAAGCGTCATCAGTGTAAAAACCTGGCAAGTCAAAACAGTTCATTTAATCTACATAAAATTGCATATAGACAAATCAAAATACATGCTGACAGACTAAAGGTATTAGTGAATTAATGTCAAAACACAAAATGCTTACCATAAGAACATGTACAAATCAAGCGAAACTAGGCAGCCACATCCACCGTCTAAGGCTCATCGATTATTTCTTGCAAAAGGAGTGTGTATTTATAAATGTGTAATATAATTGTATAAATATGTAAATATTATGAATATTTGTGACTGTGTTTAAATATATACATTACATACATCTATATATAAATTGTGTATATATGTCCATACACGTGTATATATACATATATACAAATATATACATGCATATATATAATACATAAACATCGAGTTAGCCTATATATCTAGTATATATAAACTATATACATATATATACATAGTATACATATACATAGTATATATATACTATATACATGTATATACATAGTATACATATACATAGTATATATACACTGTTATATATCATACATACAGTATATATATATATATATATATATATATATATATATATATAAATATAGTGCATATATACATACACAATATATATTTATATATACAATATATATATATATATATATATATATATATATATATATAGTACATATATATAATATATATATATATATAGTACATATATATAATATATATATATATATTTATATATATATATATATATATAATATATACAGTACATATATATATATATATACAGAACATATATATATAATATATATATACACAATATATATAAATGTATAACTATTTAATGTATAACTATTTATTTTTAAAGGAAAATTTACATAAAAGGCGTATTAATGGAAGATAAAAACCCAAGCGTCATCAGTGCAAAAAGGTGGTAGGACAAAATGGTCCATCTAATTTTCATATTGTATACAGACGTACATGTTAAGCATCAAAAGGTGCTAGTGAATGAACTGTCATGTCAGAACACAAAATGCTACCCACAAAAACATAAAAAACAAAGGAAAAACGAGCCAGTCACATCCACAGTCTGAGGATCACCGATTGTTTCTTGCAAAGAAAGTGATACTTGCAATCAGTGACCAATGGAGTGTAATGTAAATTAAGAAAAAACACAGTTTTCATCAAATTCAACGAATTCAGTATGTAAGCCATATTCTTATCATAAAAGTAAAACCTTATATGAGGAAACTCAAGATGGTGACAATGGTATTTTAAAAGGAAAATTGAAAGAAATCGCATATTAACACGAGATCAAAACCCAAAAACGTAGCAGGTACATTTAATTTACATAACATAGTATACAGACAAATCAAAATATATGTTGACAATTTAAAGGTGCTAGTGAACTATATATATTTATATATATACATTTATAAATAAATGTATATATAAGCATATATATATACACAAACGCACGAACATATACATAAGAATATATATATAGATATAAATAAATATATATATATCATATATAAAAGCACACACATATAAGTACTTCACTGGGTTTGTATACTGGGGAGACTAACAAATGATCCTTCCCCAGGGGAGTAGTTGGTTAGGTAATCATTGTTAGTGGTCCTCAACCCACCATATCGATGATAGACTCACCCACTGTGTATGAATGCGCGCGCACACACACACACGTGTATATAAACACAAAAACACATACATACATGTGTGTATATATATATATCAAGTATACATATATATATCACATATGCATGTATGTTCATATGTACATACACACATACATCTGTACGCGTGTGTGCGTGCGTGCGACCCCGTGTGTGTGTGCGCGCGTTTGCGTGTGTTTAATAATATATATACATATATACACATACATGTACATATATATATACATATATACATACATAAATATATATAAATGTAAATACATATATATACATAAATGTTTATATATTATAAATATAAAATGTGTATCTATTAAGGATACAACGGGTTAGATTCACTAAACAATTTAGAATTCAGGAAAAAAGAAAAGAAAAGATTGAGGTGGTAACAATGGTATTTTAAGAGTAATATTGACATAAATGGAGTATTAATGTCAGCTCAAAACCCAAGCGTCATCAATACAAAAGGCTTGCAGGTAAAAACAGTACATTTAATCTACATAACATTGCATATAGACAAATCAAAATACTTGCAGACAATCTAAAGGTGTTAGTGACTGAATGTCAAAACACAAAATGCTAACCATAAAGACATGTAAAAATCAAGGAAAACTAGGCAGCTCACCGATTTTTTCTTGTAAAAGGAGTGAGGTGTGTGTATTTATAAATATGTAATACAATTATATAAATATGAAAATATTATGAATGTTTGTGTTGTGTGTATATATATATATATATATAAATTATGTATATATGTACATACACATGTTTGTATAAACACTATATATACAGTATGAATAATTTGGTTCTTTTTTTAGTAAAATGATGTCTTCATTCCGGAGGGTTTGAGTTTAAACAAATCTTGAAATAAACCATTTATTGTTTTACCAAAAGATCTTCGGAGACAAAACAATAAGAATGAGAATAATGATAATAAAAGTAGAAAAAAAACTTCCGTTAATACTTAAAATTATATCGAACACCAAATATATATGCAATATTTTTTTTAAGATAAATTATGTCCCAGAATAGCTAACAACGCCGAAACCCCTACCGAACCGCATACACCTAAACAACGTTGGAATCTTCCTACAAAAAAAAAAAAAAAAAAAAAAAAAAAATAGTCACAAGAACCAAGGCCGGTTCGTTTCTAACGACGCTGAAATTTCTAACAACGCTGTAACTTCTAACAACGCCGAAATCCCTACAACGTTAAAACAAAACTTTCTTAAAATGAAATGCTCTCAAAATACAGTCTAACTGGATCGCCACACCAGAAGTACTCTAATAATTGCAACCAAAAAGACGCCCACGCCCCTCCACTCAGCTGCAGGAGGGTGCGTCTCCGTCGGCGTGCCTCAGCGATCTGCCGCCACGCCCCCTTCTTCCACCTGGGCGTGAAACGAATCCGACTAGTGTCGAACGAGTTTGTAAAACCGAAAAATATTCACATACAGATATATAAATACACATATATAATAAGTGTTTATAAATAAATATCGTGTATTTACGCATTATTACTTATATGTATGTCTATATTACTTATATATATAAACATACAGTATATATATAGTACATAAACATAAATTGTATATATATACATATTACCCTATATATAGAGTATATTTATAAGTACATACAGTATACATACACTTAGTATATATACACTATGATATATATAGTACATATATACATACACAGTATATGTATATATATAGTACATATATAATATGTATATATAGTACATAATATATATATATATATATATATATATATATATATATATATATATATATATACAGTACATACAGTATATATACACAATAAATGCATATATGTATATAAATTTATATATACTTATGTATAACTATTTATCTATCAATCAAGGAAACCATGAATGAGTTAGATTTACAAACCAATTTAACAAAATCTCATGTAATGTAAATCAGATGCTTATCACAAGAGAAAAACATTATACAGTACACATTACAGTGGTAACAATATATTTTAAGGAAAATTCACATAAAAGGCGTACTAATGGGAGATCAAAACCCAAGCGTCATCAGTGCAAAAAGGTGGTAGGACAAAATGGTCCATCTAATTTTCATATTGTATACAGACGTACATGTTAAGCATCAAAAGGTGCTAGTGAATGAACTAGCATGTCAGAACACAAAATACTACCCATAAAAACATCTAAAAACAAAGGAAAAACGAGCCAATCACATCCACAGTCTGAGGATCACCGATTGTTTCTTGCAAAGGGAGTGAAGTCACCGACCGATACTTGCAATAGGTGACTAATGGAGTGTAATGTAAATTAAGAAAATTTTCATCAAATTCAACGAATTCAGTGTGTAAGCCATATTCTTATCACAAGAGGAAAACATTATACAGGGAAACTTAAGGTGGTGACAATGGTATTTCAAAAAGAAAATTGACAGAAATCGCAAATGCTTATCACAAGAAAAAAAAAAAAAAAAAAAAAAAAAACATACAAATTATTAAAGTGGTAACAATGGTATTTTGATAGTAAATTTGGTGTAAAAGGCGTATTATTGCGAGATCAAAACCCAAGCGTCATCAGTGCAGAAAGCATTTTCAATGATTTGATTTACGTAACATTGCATATTGACAAATAAAAATATATGTGGAGATCAAAAAGTGCTAGTGGATGAATTATTAAAGAAGAACACAAGATACTAACCATAAAAACTAAAAAACAATGACACTAAGCATCGTCTGAGGATCATTTTTCCTGCAAAAGGAAGGGAATTCACCGAGTTGTCACTGATTGTTTTTTGCAAAGGGAGTTGGGGCACAGCTTGTTGCTTACAAAGGGAGTTAGGTCGCCGACTGTTTCTTGCTAAGGGAGTTGGGTCGCCAACCGTTTCTTGCAAAGGGAGTTGGATCACCGACTGTTTCTTGCAAAGGGATTTGCGTAACCGACTGTTTCTTGCAAAGGGAGTTGGGTCAGTTTCTTGCAAAGGGAGTTGGGTCACTGTCTCTTGGAAAGGGAGTTGGGTCACTGTTTCTTGCAAAGGGAGTTGGGTCACTGTTTCTTGGAAAGGGAGTTGGGTCACTGTTTCTTGGAAAAGGAGTTGGGTCACCAAATGTTTCTTGGAAAAGGAGTTGGGTCACCAAATGTTTCTTGCAAAGGGAGTTGGGTCACCAAATGTTTCTTGCAAAGGGAGGTGGGTTATCAAATTATTTCTTGCAAAGGGAACTGTCACTGATTGTTGCTTGCAAAGGGAGTTGGGTCACAGATTGTTTTTTTGCAAAGGGAATTGGGTCACAGATTGTTGCTTGCAGAGGGAGTTGGGTCACAGATTGTTGCTTGCAGAGGGAGTTGGGTCACAGATTGTTGCTTGCAGAGGGAGTTGGTCACAGATTGTTTCTTGCAGAGAATAAAGTCAACGATTGTTGCTTGCAAAAGTGAGTGAGGTCACTGATTGATACTTACAATGGAGTGCAATGTAAATTAAGTAGAATCTTAATTTTCATCAAATGCAACAAACACAATATGTAAGCCATATTCTTATCACAACAGAATAAACATTATAAGAGGAAACTTAAGGTGGTAACAATGGTATTTTACACGGAAAATTGACATAAACCTATGCATTTGCTGTTTGAAGCTCCTGGAGGGAACAAAGTGTCTGGGAAGGATCACTGGTCAGTCAAGTAGTTCGTCAAACGCCACATCGGTGATGGCACGAATATGAATGAACGTATATGTATATAAACATGTATATATACACACACACACACACACACACACACATATATATATATATATATATATATATATATATATATATATATCGAATAGCATATACATGTGCAAATACATACATATATACACACATATATTAATTTACACACACACATACACACACACACACACACACACACACACACACACACACACACTGTAAAGGGTATATATTAACGCCTTAAACATATGGTTTAGCAGTAGTGAAACGGACGGTTGGCTTAACCTCTTTTATTGAGAAGCGTAAGCAACAAAGATATTCACACGTATACAAGTCTTCGTAAGTCTTAGTGCTGGGTCTGCCCGCAGGGGGGGCGCGTGGCGGGAGCCAGCCTGACCCGCAGCGGTCGCCAGGACTCTCTGAAAGGACTGAGACTGACCTGGGTCATCCTGAGCCTTAAGTACTGGTGGGTGCGCTGGGCGTGGGGCACGTTGGGGCGCCTGCGGTGAAGCCACGCATACACGTGCTTCTGTACGCCACGTGGAAGCTATTTATACATACTTATACTGCTCGGCTGCATACTCACGCCTTGCCCTCGAGGCGTCTGATATTTGCCTCAAGGGTGACCCAACCTGGCTTGTTCTTGACTTGTAAACATTTCGTTCTTGCGTGTGCTGTCCCTGATGCATCTTCGTGGCTGCTCGTCCCTGTCATTGTCTTAATCTTGGTCCCTGGTAAATCCGTTCGTCCTCGATATCCACACGTCCTCGAAGGTCTCGCACAGGTCCTCCTTGACTTCGGATTCGTCCTCGTAGTCCTCGAGCAGGCCTAACTCGGCGGCTTACTCGCCCAATGCACGTTCCCGCAGATCTCATCCAGGTCCTTCGAGCTCCTGGAGGTTGAGTGGATCTGCGGCGTCCAGGCAAGTTCACAGCATTATGGGACGACTGGCACCTGCTCTGGCGAGTTCTTGGTCCTCCACTGGTATCTGGCAATCTCCCGGTGACGTTTTCCACAGCGCCCGAAAGTGACCGTTTCTGCAGCAGGGACTCCTTCGGTACTATGACAGATATCGTGAACAAGATTATACACATAAGGGCCAAGAAAGTAAGAGAAAAGAAAAACAACAGAGAAGAGGGGATGTTAAGCGCCACTAGCCTATTATTTATATAATTTGTAGTTTTTATGGTTGAATTTTCGTTATTTTCGTCTTCTCTTTTTTTTTCATTTTGTGTTTTATTTTCACAAAGTTAAGGAAAAACTAGGAAAGAGAGAGACGGTAACAGCGGTCCGCATAGACCTAGCTTGAACTGCTAACCGTCTCTGATAGACAGGAGGGTAAATAAGGGAAATGACAAAGGCATCCACAAGGAATTACTTGAACCAATTGTCGTAACGCAGAGAATGTATTTCATGTTTGCTTATATGTTTTTGCATAGCAGCCTTTGGTAACATATATTAAGACTTGTAAAATATTGTATTCCAGTAATACAATGTATAAATAGATTCAATTAACGGCTGAGTCTTCCTTAATTATTTTTTTCCTAATTTTCTTCATTTTGACAGTATGGTGATAGCAGTCGTTGATAAACACCCATTTGGTTTTCGGGGATATCTTCAATAAAACTCAATGAAATTTTTTTACCTTGAAATAATACATAAGAAATACAAAGGATCAAAAGTAATTCTGAATAATCTGGCGCCGTTCTACACTGCCCTGTGCATGAACAGGGGCACCAGCATGGTTATCAGGGAGAGGATTTGGGTCGTCAGGGGCTTCTGCTTCTGGCTGGAATGGCACATCATCGCGAAGTGGCATCCTCTGTCTGACAGCGAGGTTGTGGAGAATGGCTGCAGCAACGAGAGTAACTTTTGTATTTTCCAGACTTGTTTGCATTTTCTTGCCCAAACAACCAAATCCCTTGAAGACACCAAAAGCCCGTTCGATGCAGTTTTTTTGTGGTAGTGTGGGAACTGTTTTGTATCGTTGCTCTTGACGGGATTGAGGATTGGCTAGTGGTGTTAGCAGGTGACCCCGATGGATTCCAACCTCCATTTCTACACACAGGCGGCTCATATCGAAAATATTGCTGTCGTGAGCGCTATCTGACCATCTAGCAACATTATCAAAAAATGTAGTTGTGGCCCACAAACTGCGTGTATATTTAAGGAAAATACTCCTTTCCTGTTTCAGAATATTTCAGATCGGTCCCCAGGTGTCTTTTTGATGGTTATGTGGGTGCAGTCATTGCGGCCAACAACAGCAGGCATTCTAGCAACTGCCATGAAATCCCCCATCACTCTGAGTGTTTCATTGGTTCCAGCCATCTTGATGATGCAATGGCTCATCCTGGCAATGACTGCTACATCTGCTTACATAACACTGTGAAACATTGCAGCAGTCTGGAACTGTCAGCTGGTGATTACCAATGGCCATATACCTCAAAGTGATGAGCACTTGCAGGTAAGGCCTACAGAAATACCTGTTGGATGAAATAATGGTCAATTTTCGGTATAGCAGGATTCACGAAACTGAAGTATATTGATAACTAACGTACTCTGAAAACAGGGAACCAATTACGTAGAGTTCGGCTAAATCAGGTTAGGTTGGGATCAAATATGTTTGATTTGGCAATGCCATTGTATAATAGTGGTCTGTAAGTTATTACTTATTAAATCAAATTGAAATATGAATAAATATAGGCAGATCATACAGACCTGTTATTGAGAGTTTGAGGTAAGTGGGGTAGAATCTTCTGCATATGATCATGTGCAGCCTCCTTCGTCATCCTGAATCGCGACAGAAATTCTGCCGTCGCCTCGAAAGGATCCATGCGTCCGACCGCAGGTCTTGCAGATGACGAAGAATGATTCTAAAGATTTAATTAAGTTTCTATAATAAACATGGTACACTAGTTATCTTGTCAGTGGTTATAACATTCATTCAATTGCATGGTGCAGTTGCTTAATTCCATGGTGCATGATGACTTTCGCCCGAAAAGTAGAATATCTTATTGTAAAACAATAGAAATTGGCAACATAAATTGAATGTAGTGAACGGTATATTTTAAATGCACAAAGCTTTATGAAACTTATCGTTCAGCGATTCGGGATTATCGGAAAATAATATAAAGCTACTTATGTAATGATATTTTTAAATTTTATGTTCGTTTTAAGTATGCTTAATCTGAATTTCGTGACCTTATGATAAGGGGTTACCGCATTACTACGTGAAAAATTCTCTTAACTTAACAGCTGGCGTATAACTATTCAACATACTGGCCAACATTTGACGTCGATTTTCAGAGGGAAGCAATGTTGATAAAAAAAGAAAGAAAAAGAAAATGATAATAATAAAAAAGCCTGAATATATTTGCAAGAAGAAAAACAAACAAATGTTAATTTTGAATTAAGATACGGAAGTAACTGTGCAACGCGTTCAAGTGATTCGCATTTTGTTCCAATAATGTGCGCATTTGGTGATCGCACAAGTGCGGACAGCACAGTTGTGAATTTCAGAATTTTGACGGCACAAAATGTGACCCAGAATTCTGACATTCCACAATTGTGTAATCTATAGTATGACTAAGCATAAGGTTTACCGTGGAGCACGGCGAAGGGATGTCTACATTTTATTTAAGAAGACGACGATTCGAGTCGGCGAGTGCGCAGCGTACACTACAGTTATTATTATTATTATTATTATTATTATTATTATTATTATTATTATTATCATTATCATTATCATTATTATTCAAGTTTTTATTAGTACCATCATTATTATTTCTATTAATATTATTATTATTATTATTATTATTATTATCATTATCATTATTATTTAAGTTTTTATTAGTACCATCATTATTATTTCTATTAATATTATTATTATTATTATTATTATTATTATGACCATTATGACTTATTATTATTATAATATTATAGTTATTATAATAATGATAATAATGTTAATTATAATTATTATCATTATTATTGCTATTATAATCATTAATGCTATTATTAGTAGTAGTAGTAGTGTTATTTGTTATTATTGGTATGATTATTATTATTATCGTTTTCATTATTATTATTCATATTATCATCTTTATTATTAACAATATTATCATTATCATCATTATCCCCCTCCTACTTCCCATTATTGTTATCATTATCAATAATAGTACCTTTATTATTATTGTTGTCCGCGCGCTCTGTGTGTGTGTGTGTGTGTGTGTGTGTGTGTGTGTATGTGTGTATGTGTGTGTGTGTGTGTGTGTGTGCTGAATCTATTTCATTTGTATCTTTGTTGTCCATCGCAGATACACACGCAATTACTTACCCAAACACACACACAGAGAAACACACATACACACAGAAGCACACACATTTCTTACATGTATATTTTTTTCTTATTCATTTTTTTTCATTGTATTTCATTATAATTATTTCATTTACCTATCTATTCATCTAGTTTTGATACTACAGAACCAAAGTTCTATAAAACCACCGCCTGCTTGTATTCCCAAGAGAACAAGCGAGCAACAGCCGCCGCAGTCGCTCAGCGGCGCCGTGACGTCATCATCACTACTGCTCTGGGACGTCCGGATTGTTGGCCAGGACGCTCAGGCACATCTGGAAGGGCGAGCTCCAGCAGGGCCAGCGACTCGGCGCTGGACGTGCCCTTGCGGGAGAACGCGGGCGCGACGTGGTGGGAGGACTTGGGGTCTCTCGGAAGCCGTATTGCGCCCACCCATTTTCTTCTTCCTAGCAAAGACCCTATTAATTCCCTTTGCTCTGGGAAGCACTCGGACGATGTCCAGAGGGGGCACTATCTTTTATCACAAAGTGTGGTTTCTTCAAAAGTTATACCTTTCGAGCCCACACTATAAAATAATAATAGTCATATAGGTTACTTATGATCTAACTTCAGCCTTAGAGGTAACGGAGAAATGGCTATTGTCAAAAACATGAACTTACAATATTTGCTGATATAATGAGTCATAAATCATTACACTTCTACAAAAAAGAAAGAAAAAAAAAAAAAAAAACATTCATCGACAAAATGTCCAAGTGCGTGTAGTCCAACCTGTCACTCTTTGCAGTTGTTCTTCTCAGATATCTTCTTTTCTTTCGTTCATCAGTTCCATGAACTCTCAAAGAGGATATCTTCTTTCATTCTTGTTCACAACATCAAGGACGTAAAAACTGAAAACTCAACAAAAACAAACAAACAAACAAAAAAAAAAAACATTCTTAGAAAAGAAAAATTGATTCTAGTTTAGGAATAATACAACAATATAATGTTATTAAATATAGCTAAATAATTTCTTGTAGGAACAAAACATATTTCTTACAAACAAACAAGTTATGTATAATATTTAGGTTATTATATACGATTTGAGTAGTTATATGCACATGATAGTAATCTTGACTTAACATCAATTTAATATTATTCCATTATAAATATTCAGAACACTTACTCTCTGAATGGCTTTTTAAATTCTTGATAATAATAAGAGAGACACATAAGGACGGTGTTCAGTGCCGCGTGCCAGCCACTAGCTGTGAAGAAGACATACTCTTTATCTCTAATTTCCAGTTTGATCTCAAATAGTTACTTGTCTTTTGTTCTGTAAATCAGATTTATAGCATTTTAGGATTTTGTTAATTATATAATTGCAGCTGAATGTCCTTTCTTACCT
>NC_061823.1:22372995-22375495 GCF_019202785.1 Penaeus chinensis | reverse complement strand
ATCACCATTATTATTATTATCATTATCATAATCATTTTCATTGTTGGTGTTGTTTTGACTTTCTTGTTTTTCAGACCATAATCCCCATCATTATGATCACGTGTATTTTTAGTATCTTGTTACTTTAGTTGATGCTGTTGTTGTTGATTTTTTAGCATCACTATTTTAACTTCACTATTTTAGAACCTGATTTACTTTTGGTAATGGCAGTAACATATTTTTTTCTGTCGTTTATTTCGTGTCCGATTTATTTCCAATAATTTTACTGTGTACGTCATACACCTGTCGAAGATATCGCCGTACTGTCTATCAATACTTGATATTAACGTTCATCTCTTTTGAGTCCCGCCAAACTCGGCCATATGTGAGAGCAATAATTGTTTAAGGACACGTCACTACATAACGAATTCCTGCCAAGAATTATTGCATAAAAGGATCTGTGAATGAAATTACTTAGTCTTGGCTGAAAGAACATTCCAGACATAGATTTCGCAGCTGCGCAAAGCACCAAGGTAAGCATCCGGATCTTTTCCCTCGATCATGATGGACGAAAGGCCGCTCGGGTCAAACTTGGTTATATAATTTCCGCTTAAAGCCCGTACGCAGACTGTAAAATTGCTGCCAATAGTAATAATAGTAATAATCCGCTGGTGGGCGGATAAGGGAGATATTAACGTGGCAGTGGTTATGAATAAAGGTCAAGGTATAATCTTTAATTGTGGTTACCTATATGCCCAAGTTAATCCCCAACCCGTGTAGCTTTAAGCGTTCACAGTGACCATTTAGTGTACAGTGCAATTCCTTAGTAATGACAGTAACAGGTCTTTCGTTAAGTTTCTCTAACGGCATCCACCTCAGCAATACTGGACATTCATCTATATATTTATTTTCTTTTTGTATCCATTTAGTTATTCATTTATTCGTTCATTTGCCATTTGTAAGAGTAGAAGCAATGACATGAAAATTATTATTATTATCACTACCATTGTTATCATTACTATTATAGTTACTGTTGTTATCATTATCATTATTTTTCAATTTAATCAGTATTATTATCATTATCATTTTGTTATTATATTATTATTATTATCAGTATTATTATTATTATAATTATCATCGTTATTTTTTTACTATTGCTATTATTGCTATTTTGTTATTATAATATTATTATTATTATTATTATTATTATCATTGTTGTTATTATTATCATCATCAATATTACAATAATTATTATCATCATCATCATCATCATTTTTCATTTTAATCAGTATTATTATTATTATCACTTTGTTACTATTATATTATTATTATTATCAGTATTATTATTATTATTATCATTTTATTATTACTATTATTTTTATTATTATTATTATCATTATTAGTATTATTTTTTATTATTGCTATTATTGCTATTTTGTTATGATATTATTATTATTATTATTACTATTATTATTGTTATTATTATCGTCAATATTACTATAATTATTATCATTATCATTATCATTATCATCAACATCATCATCATCGTCATCGTCGTCGTCGTCGTCATCATCATCATCAGTATTATTGTTATTATTATTATTATTATTATCATCATCATTATTAGTATTATCATCATTATCATTATCATTATTATAATTTTTATTATTATTATCATTATTATTATTATTATTATTATTATTATTATTATTATTATTATCATTATTATTATCATCATCATTATTATTACAATTGTTTATTATCACTTTTATTGCTATCATCATTATTATTATTATCTTCTTCATCATTATTAATATTATAATGTTATAATCATATTCATCATCATCTGTTACTACATTGTCATTGTTAGTACATTATAATATTTACTATATTTATTAATTATTTACTAATTATTATATTATTTATTGTATATTTATTTACTATCTTATCATTTATTATATATTTATTATATGTTATTTAAAATTATATTATCACATATTATTATATTATTATATATTATTATTATTATTATTAATATTATTATTATTATTGTTATTATTATTGTTATTATTATTACATTGATGTTGTTATTATTATTATCATTATTATTACTATCATTATTATCATTATTAATATTATTATTATTAATATTATCATTATCATTATTATCATTATTATTATTATTCCTATTATTATTATTATTGTTATTATTTTAATTAATATTGTTATTATTAGTATTATTATTGTTATTATATTGTTGTTGTTATTATTATTATTATTATTATCGTTATAATTATTATTATTATTGTTGTTATTATTATTATTATTATCATTATTATTATTATTTTTATCATTATTATTATTATTTTTATCATTATTATTATTATTAGTTACTACATTATTGTTGTTACGACATTATCATTATTACTAATAAACATCATTATACATCATTATTGCTATTCAGTCATGCTAGGAGCAGTCCTGCCCAAATGTTAGCCCCCCCACTAAAAACAGCACTAAT
>NC_061823.1:22337995-22342995 GCF_019202785.1 Penaeus chinensis | reverse complement strand
CATCTCTCAGTCTCCACATTATTTAAAGCAATGTCCCAATTCTGTCAAGTGTTCTCCGCCGACCTATATTTATATTCTCTCAACTTGTATACACACCATTCTTCAGAATATAGTCAGGAATATTTCAACCTGCTCCTATCCAGTCAACTGTCAGGATTACCTCCACCAAGTACCGGCTCACATTAAATCGAATAGCACAAAGTATATTTACTGTGAAGTATTTTAAGCGATTATCTATATCAAATAAAGGTTTATTTCAGATATACACGGTTGGTTTTATCAAGTGACAGGGCATCTCCATAAGGCCAAACATATATCTGTACGAGAGGTGATTATTCATTCATCGGTTAATGCATTGTAATATAAACTGCAGTATTTATTTCCGAGTCTTGGAAATAAACCAAGATCTTGGAAAAGAAATGGACTCATAATACAGATTAACTGACTGATAATTTAAAACAGCTATGGTCATTTGAGGGATTAAAATATAATATTTAAAGCATTAAAAAAGTATATCATTACATGAAGTCTCTTAATGAATATAAATAATGCATATCATATTAAAATGCAGAAGCTATATGATTGTCGTAGATATTGTCATTTGCATTATGAAAAATGTATCACATCAATAAATGTCATAAACAGTTATCTTTTTGTCATCCTGTTTCCTGAAGCTATTCCATGATCAGGAGAGAGAAGGTTTAATTAATCAAAGGTGCAATTAACACGCACGACTCCATACTTAGTACTGATTTAGGAATATATACGGAAATGTGTGAAGACAATTATTGTCCTAATTGCTTTCGTCAAGACCATTATCATTATCGCATTAATTGTCGCTCCTATAACGTTTTAATTGTTAGAGCTGTTTTTTATTAGAGATTTATATTGATATTGTCTTAATTGACAATGATGATAAAATCATCAGCAACGTCAAAATGAAAATGAATGAAGAAATAATTCTAATGACACTAACAGTGAGGCTATTAATAACGATGATAATTAAATGAGTTACCAATATCTGTACACAAAATATATCTCTTTCTAACTTAACAATAAGATAACGGTGGGAAAAGTGCTGGGACTTTTGGGGGGTCCCCCCTGTTTGCTTCACTGAAGGTCTGGCTTCCCCACCAAGGGTCACAGTCAGTATCCTGCTGAATGTCCGCATCCTGTGCAGCAGTTATGGCCTATTAAAAAATAAATAAATAAAATAAATAACAGAAAATTACTCACTTCTCAAACACGGTCAGCCACTAAGTATCAAATGGTTTTCATTAGTTCATGGTTTTCATTCATTTCAGTGCAAACTTCATACTTGTCTTTCATATAGTGCATTGATTTATGGTTTTGAATGACATTTACTTGATCATCCTTCATCGTGCATCCACGGGAGGCCCAATTTTGGCCTTGTCTCTGGTAGACCCAGTTTCTTGGTGTAACTGGATCTAGAGGAACAAACATGATTGGCTTCAAAATACCTAATCTTCTAGGTATTTCCGTTCTTTATACTCCCTCGGAATAGCCTCCGGACTAATACAGTAGTAACGTGTCGGCCTCTCATCTGAGGGATTGGCAGTTCTCACCCCCCCCCCCCCCCCCAAACCGCGAGAAGTTGCAATTGTCGCCTGGAGGTTACTTCTGTGGCTGCGCACCATGACGGGGAAGGACTAAGCCCAGACGAGTCAGCACCTGCTGACACACGTTAGCAAGTCGGCATTACTGACACAGGCCGGGCTCCCCTCATGGGCATAGCCCGGGCGAGCTTCAGCTTCGCATATCGAACTTATCGTTATCCCTCAGAGTAAAGCGTAATTATGGCGCTATATATTGTCTGAGGTTTACATTGCTAATATTGCAATGATGAGGCCCTAGCCATATCAACTTCAAAACGCTGTTCAAACACATTATGAAATTTAATCGGTTCCGTGGCTTGAAAACAACAAGTACCAACCTTTCCTGATCCGCTCCTAGTGAGCGTTTTGGTTTTATCTACTCCCGAGTACATATTTTTAGCTAGAGTATATATGGTTAAAAATATTGGTGCATAAGGAGTGTGATGCCAACTGTAAATATCAAAGCAATATTGCTGATGTGTGAGGATTGGCCTTCCTGGCTGTGGCTTGTACATTAGATTCAAACCACCCAGCGGTAGTTTCATTAGTCTGATCCTAAATCATCTCATACACTGGCAAGAAGTTTTCGTGCTCAGAGTTACAACATAATCGATATTGTGCATCAGTTTCGTAATCACAGTCCTGTCGAATCTTAACAATTAAGGCCTTTTTGTAGCATTCAAACACTGATACATTGTTTGTTGTTGGCTTATTGTCCTTACAAAACACGAGATCATCGAAGCTTGTACTGATTTTCAAGGTTTTGAAGGAAAAACAAATATATATATATATATATATATATATATATATATATATTATATAATATAAAGAGGTATCAGGAAACCGTTCATGTACTTACTATGCTGGCATGAATTTTAATTGGAAGCAAAACATTACGGAAGCTTCAAATGGAAAAAGGTACCAGACGTCTGTGAGAATTACACTGTTTATACACATCACTTTTTGCTTTGCAAGTCTGTGGAAACTTTCAAATCCCCAGATCCAGCCAAACATTTTTTTTTCTCTTGTTACATCCACTTTTCCTCACATGGAAAGTAGAAGTATTGCATGAAGTTTTATAATATAGTATCAATCGCAAGTGGTCTCTATTCAATTAGAGTTAGAATTTTACACAATTGGCTAATCTTAGTGACCTCATGTTAATGCCTGTAATATATCAGCAAATCAAGACACAATGTAAGGTTTCAAACAGTACAGGATGGTTTTAAAGATATGCAACACACCGAATCAATACAGAACTTGGACACACTTTAAATTCTTACCATGTTGTTTCAGAGATAGAAATATTTTATGCATCTTTATATATGATTTTCATATCAAGAGACATATGCAATTATATGATTAATGAAAATATAAATCCCTAACTGAGACGTTCGCAAAACGTATTGCAAATTATCAAGGTAGAGACATACAAAACAATAAGATGTTTCAACAAACTCCAGCACTGTGCGTGTAAGGGGCTAGCATGCTTCAGGATGTATCAAAGCCTAGGTTGAGTGACTGATTATGCATTACCAGGTAAGGTCATTAGTGGTGAATACATTGTGGAATTAAAGTGTTATAATATTTAAAACTTTAAAAATTATATCAATATATAAGGTCTTACGAATAAAAAAAATATATATATTACATTAACAAACAAACAAAAATACTCTGCTTCTGGGTATATAATGATTGAATAAATATCATGCATAATTAAATTCTGTTAAAAATATTTGCCTCCTTTAGGATAGAAGACAAGTACATACATTTTTTGTCTGGGAATGCTGTACTTCTTTCCACTACATGTTCGACCGTTAATAGCTTTTGGAATCCCTCACAGCATGCTTCACCTTAGGCCATCATTGGTCCATGAGGCAATCTTGTGTGCACGATTCTCACCCTTGTTAGCACAAATTTACTTGTTAGTTGGGATGGACACTGGTCACCCAACTGCCAAGGTCATCTCTAATCTCTTGCAGTTTGTTTCTAGAGATATGTCTCCGTTGTTCCCTCCATTTATATCGAAGGCAACTTCTAATGCGAGGTTCTAGTCGGTGTGTGGGAGAGGAAAATGAGCATCATGACTGAGTGGTAGCTCGCTCATTCCAACAGACACCAACATGCACTTGCACCCAACAGAGTTATCTTACATGCTGACATCTTTGCAAGTCAATCTTGAACCTCCCTTACCTATGGATATGATGAAGTTAAGTTCTTGATTTCTTGCAAAGCACTATGAGAGTTGCAATATATAACAAGAGAATGATTCCTAAGATCTCTAGTCATTTTGACTACTGTAAAGATGGCATGTTACTCTGCAGTGAAGATCTGCTGAAGAAAGACTGCCAACTGCAGTCTTCCTGCTCACTGCTGCCGAACCCAAAGCATTTTTCAGAATTTTGAACCATCTGCAAATATTGCATCTGATCCTTGGTACTTGGAAGTGTGTTGGATCTTTCCCCTTTCTCAATTCTGACCAAATCCAGCTTGACTAGATTGTCCTACCATAGGATTGGCTTTCCTCAAAGTGGTTGAAAACAAATCTGGATGTAAGAATCATTTGAAGTCTCAAGTAGTTAATCAGGTTCAAGTAGATTCCGGTGTAATGAAAGAGGTGGTTCTCCACTTCCAGCATACAAGGACTCCACAGGTGCTGATTCTGAGAGCTTCATTATGAACTGAGTCCAACATCCGGGGAACAGTGGGAGTTGCAGATGAATAAGCCTCACATCCATAGTCAAGCTTGCTATGAATAAGCGTTTGATAAATTCGCAGAAGCGTTGTTCGGTCTGCACCCCAAGATAGGTGGGAAAGAACTCAAAATACTAGGCATTTTTGTAGCTTTCAGCTTTAACTGTTTGATGTGAGGCACCTACGTAAGGTTTTAATAAAAAATTAGACCCAAATACTTCACCTCTTGGACACAATGCAAGGATGGAACTTTCCTCTATTGTGAATAGGCATAACCATAGTCTAACTTGGAGAGAATTTAAACCAATGGTAAGTTGCCCATTGCACAACCCGATGTACTGCAGTCTGCGTGTGTCCTTGCACGTTCTGTAAACTTCCTCTGAGCAGTACAGTGTGAAGACTACACGTGACACCTCCCTTGTGTGACCCTTTCCAGAAGCTGTTTCCCACCTGCACTCTAAACTTCCTATCAGCAAGGAAGCTTTGTATAAAGGTAGGTTATACTCCTCTTAAACCGGTTAGAGAAATTTGCTATAAAGAAGGCCTTTACTACCTTTTGCCGGCTGGTGACCTATGACATGCATTTGACAGCAGGGCTACCATTACTTTTCTCTGTCCTTCATTCCGTAATATAATGATTCGTGCTTAATGTATACCAATACTTTTATTATCGTGTGTGAAAACACCTAC
>NC_061823.1:22327995-22330495 GCF_019202785.1 Penaeus chinensis | reverse complement strand
TCTCTCTCTCTCTCTCTCTCTCTCTCTCTCTCTCTCTCTCTCACACACACACACACACACTCTCTCTCTCTCTCTCAATCTCATCCTCTCTCTCTCACTCTCTCTCTCTCTCTCTTTCTCTCTCTATCTATCTATCTATCTATCTGTCTGTCTATCTATCTATCTATCTATCTGTCTGTCTATATATGCAAGATGAAAACTAATGTTTAAAGATAAAATAAAATATGCACATACATGATAAAAAATGACAGGATATATGTGCTATTAATTAGTGTACGTTGTTGTCTACAGAGGAAAACTGCGTGTGTATGATATAATACTGTTATAGTATTATTAATCTATGTTTAATATTAAAACAATGCATGTGTACGAAATGATAATATTCTACGAGAACATGTACAAAACAGTATTCTATTGTTTGTGCAATAGATAATAGCTGTATACACAAAATTATATTTCATTAAATCAAAATAATTATGCTATTTCCAAGAGAGTAATTACATATGTAGAAAAAGCGGGCATGCAAATATTTCTGCAGAAGTGTTTCTGCAGATGTAAACAGCATCTAACTGAAAGGACATTTCGGCAATAAAACAAAATTAAGATGGAAAACAATTCAGTTGAAAACATCTAGAGCAGAGCACCATTTATCTCCATCCGTTTCAGGGAACAGATTTCTCCAGGTCTGACGTTTATTTTAGTGCTGAAATACTGTAACATTGCTGGAAGACTTATATACGTGATTGTGATAAAGTGATTTAGTCTATTGTCATTGCTATCTCCAGATATCCGTTAGGAATGATAATGTTGTCTTTAATACAAGACGTCCTTGTTTTTTCATTACTGTTATTATCAGCAGTTGATTCAAATTCATGAAGTTCGCGTGAACTGAACTGAAGCCATCGTCATTGCCTGCTGCTACGCCGCTCCGTCCTCTTGTATATTGAGCCACCTACACATTTTTTCGCTAAAGCTGAACCACGTCTCAGTAACCAAATCACATGCATGTTGACCAGTATACACTGGTGATTTTTCCAGAACCAACTACGACTAGTGTACTGAGCCGCAACTACGACTAGTGTACTGAGCCGCTTACACAGTTGTCGGCGAATGCTGAAACTCGTCTCAATGATCAAATTAAAGCTGCCTGTGAGTCCACGACCAGCATATGCGTCCCCCGGCATGCCACATGTCTTGAATCACCTAAACATCCACTCACATAGACTTTATGTGGGGTAGGTATTTTCTCACCCAGGAAAAGCTGTAATCAGTATGAACATCACTGTATGCATACATGTCATATTTTTACTTAAATATTACTTAACTTAGCAGCTATACAGTATGAAGAGACAGGCTGTCAAGCAAAACAACACCAGCACTAATCTGATCTAATGGAACTCTCCCTGCTCTATCCCCAAATGCTCGAGAAGGCGCCACCGCCCTCATATGCCTTGCAACAGGAACAGCATGCTACATCGCGTGTGGGAGGTCAAGTTAGGCCTCTACTCCTCGCGCCAGACAAAAGCGACTTTACCCCATCCCTTACTCAACACACTTCCTGCCACGATTTGTACCTCAATTGTACCTAGTACAAGTTCAGTAAGTCCAGGAATCCCCGATAAATTCCATTCCAACTTGGATCAACCAGTTTTGTGCAGAGGGCAGGAAAGAAGAAAGAGAGAAAGAAAGAGAGGGGAGAGAAAGGGGTATGACTAGTTTCGTGTGTGCATCTATTTAACTACCTGTAGTCCTTTTTACATGAACCGACACTCACGTTTATACATAGGGAAGTTGATACTACAATCCACAATAAACAAAATTCAGTCATGTATCACTGTCAAAAAGCTAAAATACCTGTTTTGTAACATATCATTTGATTTGAAACAATATCTTCCTTTCAATTTATACAGCTCATATGCACAACAAAACGACAGCCAATCTGTATTGCACACGCAGTCTAAATAGTGAAATGTACGTTTGAGTGGAACATGATTTAATCTGATTAGTGAAAAATGGACATTAGACAAATTAGGTTCTAGCTTTCGCTTTTTTGTAACGTATGCATGTAACGCAGACACTCGGCTGAAACGGCGTTGCTTTCCCAAATAATGCCATCGATTTCGCTAACAATTTTCTATAATTATCTATCTCTCTATCTATGTATATATATACGAATATATATATATATATATATATATATATATATATATATATATATATATATATATATATATATAAACATCTCTCTCTCTCTCTCTCTCTCTCTCTCTCTCTCTCTCTATATATATATATATATATATATATATATATATATATATATATATATATATATTTACTCTGCCTCTATTTTGTATCGATCTATCTATCTGTCTATTAGTCTATTAGTCTATCTATATACCTATATATGTATAAAGCTAACCATTTATTTGTCTCTATCTGTCTATTTATCCATATACTGTTTCTCTCTCTTTCTCTCTCTCTCTCTCTCTTTCTCTCTCTC
>NC_061823.1:22290495-22295495 GCF_019202785.1 Penaeus chinensis | reverse complement strand
TATCATACATATATATATATATATATATATATATATATATATATATATATATACATATATATATATATTCATCTATATATATATATATATATATATATATATATATATATATATATATATATATGTGTGTGTTTGTGTGTGTCTGTGTGTGTGTGTGTGTGTGTGTGTGTCTATCCAATCCATCTCTTTTTGGCTTTAATAATTCTTTCCATCAATTGTCTCTCCTCCCGCTATTGACAGCATCTCTTAATTTGTCTCACTCTCTGTCCAGCTTATTTTTCCCATCCTTCTCTAAACCAATAATTCAAAGGCCTCTATTCTCTGAATCATGCCCGCTTTCATTGCCCATGACTTGATCCTACAAGAGCACACTCCAGATCACCGCGCGCACGCACACACACACAAACGTGTGTGTGCGTGCGCGCATATATACATATATACATGTATGTGTATGTATGTATATGTAAATATATACATATATATGTATATATACACACTTTATATATATATATATATATATATATATATATATGTATATATATATGTATATGTCCGTATGCATATATATACACACATATACATATAAATGTATACATATGAATATATGTATATATACATATATACAGTATATATATATATATATATATATATATATATATATATATATATATGTACAGTTGTGCGTATATGTATACATGTATATGTATGTGTATATATATGATATATATATGTTTTGTGTATATGTGTGTGTCTGTGTGTGTATATATATAGATATATAGAATACATATACGCATAAAGAGAGAGATATAGAAATATATATAGATAGATACATATATTCCTATATGTGTATGCACATATATATATATATATATATATATATATATATATATATATATATATATATGTATATATATATATATATATATATATATATATATAGATATATATATATATATATATATATATATATACTGTATGTATATATATACACACATGTATAAATATGTATATATATATATGCACATGTGTAAATATGCATATATATATATATATATATATATATATATATATATACAAATGTATAGATATGTATATACATATATGTATATATGGATGTATGTACATATATACATGTATAAATATGTATATACATATATATGGGTGTATGTATAAATATATGTGTGTGCGTGTGTGTACGTATACATATACAGAGACAGAGATGAATAGAAATATATATAGGGAAAGCTATAAAGATAGATACATAGATACATATATTTATATATATGTTTATATAAATAAATGTACGTATGTTTATATATATACATACATATATATATATATATATATATATATATATATATATATTATCAGAATTAGCGGAATATGGTAGAGCTAATGGATTGTTTATTTTGATAAATATAACATATAACTCTATGCAGTCTCTCATTATATCATAAGATCCCAATCGGCACGGATGGCAAGAATGAATGTCATGCCCACTGTTATATGAGTTAATTTATTGTATTTACACATAGATGGCTATACAAGTTATTAGTCACCGAGGAGTCAGTTATTAATCCTACCTATCCTAGCTGTTTAGCCTTTTGCTTGACTTTTGGATTATCTTTTTCTTTTCTTTTTTGTATTATTTCATTGTCTTAAAAGTTACCAAGATTTTAATAATAACAATATTGATATCAACTGTACTAAAAAGAAAACATTTTCCCTCCAATTCAAGGAATGGGGAAATCAGTCACTAGGGCATACTAATAGTCTCCTTGCCGGCGGAGCACATATGGAGTTATCTGCATGTAACATAAAAGTATTAATAATAATAATAATAATAATAATGATAATAATAATAATAATAATAATAATAATAATAATAATAATAAATAAATAGATAAATAAATTAAAAAACAAAAAACAAAGGACAGAACATAAATCTGGGGTGGTTGGGTTAAGTAGCTTGGGCACCTACCTTGCGACTCACTATGCCGATAGAGATGGAGAAAAAATGATTGGAGAGGGATTAAACGAAAGAGAGAGAGAGAGTGGTTATATATATATATATATATATATATATATATATATATATATATATATATATATATATATATGCGCGCACGCGTGTGTGTTTATCTCTTTTTGAAAGGATGTACACACACACATGAATATATTTTTATACATATACATATACATATATACGTAGTGTGTGTGCTTCTCTCTCTTTTTTAAGGGATGTACCAAGTTAGACATACACATTACATGACGAAGAGAGAAAAAATCCTCTAAAGTAAATCCAGAACGGCAGCAGAACCAGCTACTTAATGCAACATCATCAGCGTAATGGAAACAGATTTCAGTGACAACCAGTAAGCTAGATCATCCCCACCGTACTTATGATAATGTTAAGGCTTCTAGCTGGCCGACGTAAAGATAGATAAAATAATAAATACAGGCCAAAGAGGAAGAGACGCAAAAATCGTCATAACTGAAAAAACAACAACAGATTATTAAACCTAATGAAGGCGTGTGAGGGGAAGCCGAGAGTAAGAAACCTAAAGAAAGGAGAAAATTATTAAAAAAATAAATACTGTGGACTGAATAATCCGGAGAAAACAAATAACTAGAAGTGGCTTTATTCCTATTCGAAAAAGTATTTATTCATAATAGCTGTATTTGTAACTGTCTTTATAACGTGATTTCATGCATTTAGATACTTAGTATACATGTAATTTTGCGAATATACATACATAACACTACGTATATATATCAAAGATATTTCCTTATAAATGGAAACTTCAAATGCATTTACACGAAGCTTTAAGAGGGAAATAGAAGACAAAAAAAAAACAAAAAAAAAACACAAAACCCCGGTAGAGAAGAGACATAAACGCAGATAGAAGACGGCAGTAAAGACAATAAGGGCGACACTCTAATTGTCAATACATATGCAAATAGAAATTAAGGACAATTCTCGTCTGATTTCTTCTCTTTCTCTCTCTGTCCCATTCTCTTCTCTCTCTCCCTTATCTTCACCCCTCTCTCTCTACTTCTATCTCCGTTATCAAGTAGCTTGGGCAGCTCGCCCAAGCTACTTGATAATCAGTGTTATTGATGCCAACTATGGCCCCGGGCAAGGATCTTGTGGTGCGATCGGAAAGTGCATGAGGCGATAATATTGATAATAATGGTCGGATGATATTGATAATGACGGTCGAATGATAGTAATGAAATATTATATATATATATATATATATATATAAATATATATACGTATGTGTGTGTACGTGTCTGTGTGTGTGCATATGTGTGTGTGTGTGTGTGTGTGTGTGTGTGTGTTTGTGTGTGTGCGTGTGCGTGTGCGTGGGTGTGCGAGTGCGTGTGCGTGTGTGTGTGTGTGCGTGCGTACGTGTGCGTGTGCACACACTTATATAACTAAAGTAGTTGGACTTCCTTGGGAGAAGCAGTGAAATAACAAGAAACTAAAAACTAGCGTTGCAACGAAACCCATCATATACAACAAACTAAATGTAGTACTTTGGCCACTTTTATGAACACTAAGCTAGACGTTTCGGGCGACCTCCACCCGTCTTCAATGGTGAACTGTGACAATATGGACAATTAAATCTTTCAAATATATATATCAACTTATAATACAACAATGTAGAAATTCTGGGAATACAAAATAATTATTAGCAATACAGTAATTATAATACTATACATTAATATAGTTTTTACAAGATATAATATGGCTTACGAAAAGGATAATTAACAAGAGTATAAATTAATGATGATACAAAGGAAAAACTATTAAGATATCTCAAGAACTTATTGGCGTCTCTAGATCTAAATAAGAGTAAAGTATCAACATATCTGTAATAAGGAAGGGGTTTAATTTTTCTATGACAATTTTGAGCCAGATATTTTCATTATGACATATAAACGTCGGCTAGAGTTGGTCTTAGTGGGCTTCCCATTGCTACTCAGTTTATATGATTTACCACTAAACCAAAAACAAACAAACAAAAAAAAAAAATGTCTATAGTGACTATGTCTAAGAGTTTCTTGTAATACATCTTATTAAATCTTAATACGCTATCAGTTTTGATAAACAATGTTTTCATGATAAATCAGTGGGGTACATTAGGGAACAAGTTTGTAACATCAAAACTGGCAAGGACATAATTATTAGCACGATAAATTTAAATCACATTTTGAACAAAGGTGTTCTGTATAGTACATTGATTTTTTTTTCTTTAGTACTGGGATAAAGACTTTTGATACTTTGTAAGTGATAGTTCCAAAGGGTGAAAGGATAGGTCTAACAGGTAGATTGGCTTAATGAATTTTGGGTAACCCATATAAAATCCCTGGTCTAGATCCATAAGTGAAATGAGAAAAATAGTTAAGTTCTTTAATAACATCCTTATAATTTAGTTCTCTTAAAAAAGAGCTTATCCTCATTTTTGATAAGTGATTCAAGTTTGTTGGGCACTTCAGAAAACTGTTTATATAGTCAGATTTATTTCTGGGCACAACACCTTCACCTTTGTTTGGTTTGGTAAAAGTGATATCTGTTTTTAAATCTTTAAGATATTTAAGATCATTATTTGATATCCCATCTTGAGGTGTTTCTTGTTGGTATGAGCAGAAAAGTTGAGAAGGCTAAATTCTTAATAAAGGAATTTATATGATTCTGAACCTTTACCAGAGGGTTTGTCTTTTTCAAGACAGTAAAAAATGAACAAAATTCAATTTTGTTGGTGGGATACTTACTCATTCATTGTAGTTAAGCATTTCACTTATACTAGTCTATTTAATATTTATGAACTGCCTAGCATCTTGTTTTCCTGAAAGTCTAAAAAGAACTTACAAATTAAAGTTTTTCTTTTGTACCATCAATCATTTATGCTCTTCTTAACCGTCCTACTGTATTGTTAATAATTCTTTTGTATTGTCAGAATTTCTACATTGCTATATTATAAGTTTATGTG
>NC_061823.1:22282995-22285495 GCF_019202785.1 Penaeus chinensis | reverse complement strand
ATATATATGTATATATATACAAATATATATATTCGTGCATATATACAAATATATTTATGTATGTATATATAATTGTGTATGTGTGTGTGTGTGATTGCACATACATATATGTGTGTGAGTGTGTGTGTAGTTTTATAAATATACACATCCTCATCTCCAGGACTGCCCAATATTTTCCAATTTTGTCTGTCTTGCATTTTTTTTTTTGCAATCTTGGCCCCCTAATTTCGTTATTTCGTCACTCCATCTTGTCATTGGTCTGGTCCTTGGTCTCTTACTGTTATCTATAACCCAGTCTGTTACTTTTTTTGTCAATCTGTTGTCTTGTCTTCAACATATATGACCTGTTCATTGCCATTTTTTTGTTTTTGATGTTCCCAAGTACATCTTCCACTTTGTGGGTTCCCTGATCCACATCGCCCTCATTCGATCCCTTAGGCTGATTCCCAGCATCAACCTCCCCATCCCCCTCTGGGCAGTTTTCTTTCCAGTAATTCAGTTGTAGTCCATGTTTCTGATCCATTGGCCATAACTGGGAGGACGCATTGGTTAAAAACTTTCCTCTTTGAACATATTGGCAAGGAGCATCTTAATATGCTACTGTGTCTGCCGAAGCCACTTCAGTGTAGACTGGTGAGTGGCTTAATTTCCTCTTTGCTAGATGTGTTTGTCTGTAGGAGTTGCTCTAGATATATATACTTGTCTACCAACTCTAGCGCTTCGCCTTGAACATGTATCTGTTTGAATTGAACTCTACTGTTGAACATGATCTTTGTTATATTCTTGTTCATACTAAGTGCGCCTTTCAGGCTTTCTCTATTCAGATCATTTATTAGTTGCTGCAGATGATATTGCTTTCACTGAAAACAATATCATCTGCCCTGTCTAACACTCTGCGTGGAGCTTGATGGTTGCTGTCCCATCTTTGTATATGTCTTCCAATATTTTATAATACACCTCTACTCCCTGTCTTCCAATAGCTTTTAGTACTGCTGGTATTTGTACAGACGCAAATGCCTTTTCGTATTCGATGAATACATACACAGGGGTTTCCTATAGTTGAGAATCTACTACAGAAGCTTGTTTGTTTTCTTTCAGAGATGCGAGTTGTGATGATTTCTGTGAACAGTTTGTAAGTAACTGAAAGGTGGCTTATGGGTCGGTAGTTTTTTAGATCCTTTATATCTCTTTTTTTTATGTATCAAAATATTGTTGCATTTTTCCAGGCTTTTCCTATGAGGAGGCATTTGTTAAAAAAAAAAAAAAAAAAATCCTTCTGCATCAACTATAAGGTCTATACAAATTCCATCTTTACCTGGTGTTTCCCCTCTCTTCGTGCCATTAAGTATTGTTTTTATTTATTTTGTTGTAATGTTTCGTACATATCTAGTTACCGCGTTTACTTCTCTCCATGGCTGTTCATTTGAGTTGTATAGATCTCTGTAGAAGTCTTCCACCACTCATGATTTCATTCTTATTATATGTCACTTCTCCATCTGGTTTCTTTATTGCATACAATTGATTTTTCCCTATTCCGAGTCTCCTGTTTAGCTGTTCTCATGCTACTACTACCTTAGATCATTGTTTCAATTATTATTTGAGTATTGGATTTTCGTACATCTTCTCTCTTCTTTTCATTTGTATTCTTTGTTAGTTTAGCTAATTTTTTTTTTGTCTCAGTTTGACGATACTTTCATGAACCTACAGTTTTGTACAAGCTCTTTAGTTTCTACTGAGAACTTGCTGGAGGTTTGCTTGACATCCTTACTGCCTACTTCAAGTGCAGCTTCCTATTTTATGTCATTGAACTGTTGTCGTTTTGGTAAATGTTAGATCTCCATCGCTGTGGGAAAATTGCTTAAATTTAAGGTTAAATTTTTCGCTCTGTCTTAATTTTGCTAAATTTGGCCCGTATTTGATCTGGGTTTTATTTAATTGGATCTCTGACCAATCTTTATACTCCAACATTTTTTTTTTTTTTTAATTTATTCACCCTATTTGAAATTATAAATCAGTTTTGCTTTTTATGCCCCCCCCCCCCCCCCCCTCCTTTTTTAAAAAATTTTTTATAAGATTGGCCCCCTTTAAAACCTTTTATTACATTCGGGTCCTTCCGGCCCCTTTTTTAAAATAAATTGCCCCCTTTTCCCGGGGGGCCCCCTTTCCCCCCCGGGGCCCTTTCCCCCCTTGTAACCCTTTTTTTTGTAAATTTTTTTTTTAAAAAAAACCCCCCCCTAATTTATGTATTTTTTTTAAAAATTTTAAAGAATTTTTTTTTTTTTTTTATTATTAAAATTTTTTATTTAATAAAATTTTTTTTTTTTATTAAAAAATAATTTTTTAAAATTTTTTTTATATTTTTTTTTTTTATATTATAAAAAAATTAAAATTTTTTTTTTTATTATTTAAAATTAAAATAAATATTATATTAAATTTTAAATAATAAAATTTTTTAATTTTTTTTTCTTAAAAAAAATTTTTTTCTTCCTTTTTTAAAAAA
>NC_061823.1:22267995-22270495 GCF_019202785.1 Penaeus chinensis | reverse complement strand
AGTGGCCAGATAATCTCAGATCCTGATAGGGTGCGTGTGTGTTGGGCTGAGTATTTTGAGCAGTTGTATAAGGTTGATCCACCAACAGTTAACATGGATGCGGGTAATGTTGAGACTCCTCTGCCAGACCCACCAATCAGAGAGGATCCACCCTCCCTGACTGAAGTCAGGGGGGCGATCTCCAAGCTGAAGAGTGGTAAAGCAGCAGGTGTTTGTGGCATCCCAGCCGAATTGTTAAAGGCTGGTGGAGAAACTATGGCAAGGGGCTTGCATGCAGTCCTGTCTGCCATCTGGCAGACTGGTACCTTTCCCCCTGACCTGCTGAGGGGTGTGGTCATCCGTCTCTGGAAGGGGAAAGGGGATCGGTGGGACTGCAGCAATCACCGAGGCATAACACTACTCAGTGTATCAGGCAAGGTACTCGTGCACATCTTACTGAGACGTATCAGAGACCACCTGTTGAAGCACCAGAGGCCGGAGCAATCTGGATTCACTCATGGTAAGTCCACAGTAGACCGCATCCTGGCGCTTCGAATCACTGTAGAGCACCGTCGTGAGTTCGGACATGGGCTGCTCGCAGCCTACATCGACCTCATGAAGGCGTTTGACACGGTGCATCGCGAATCACTCTGGGAGATCCTGAGACTAAGAGGAATTCCAACAAGGATTATTGGACTAATAGCAAACCTGTATACAGGCACTGAAAGTGCTGTAAAGTGTGGTGGGGGTCTGTCGAGCTTCTTCCCTGTTAGTTCAGGTGTGAGGCAAGGCTGTGTTCTTGCACCAACACTTTTCAACACTTACATGGATTGGATACTGGGTAGAGCTACTGTCCAAAGTCACTGAGGAGCAACTCTGGGCAATATCAAGGTTACAGACCTCGCCTTTGCTGATGATGTTGACATTCTCTCTGAATCTCTGGAAACCCTAGTGGCGGCTCTTGATGCATTTAGCAATGAAGCGAAGCCCCTGGGGCTAGAGGTCTCCTGGACCAAGACCAAGATCCAGGATTTTGGGGGCCTACTAGGAGAGTCTGTGCAGTCGGTACGTGCTTGCGGTGAAAACATCAAAGTCACAGAGAGCTTTATATACCTCGGTAGTGCAGTTCACGACTCTGGGCTGTCAGACCAAGAAGTCAGTAGACGGATTGGCCTGGCAGCAGGGGTCATGAAATCTCTCAGCAAGAGTATTTGGAGATGTCGGTACCTTTGCAGAAGGACCAAGTTACGTGTATTTAAGGCCCCGATACTGCCAGTTTTACTCTATGGTAGTGAAACTTGGACACTATCTTGTGCTCTGGAATCTCGTCTCGATGCCTTTTGTAACAGATCCTTGCACCGGATCATGGGGTACAGTTGGCAGGACCATGTGTCCAACCAACGGCTGCACCGTTAGACCGGTAAAGGACCTGTTACTTGCACAATCCGTGATCGCCACTTGGCTCGACTCCCGCAGGATGATCCTGCCCATCAGGTTGTCTCTGTCCAAGACAACCCTGGATGGAGGAGGCCTGTGGAACGACCGAGAAGGTCGTGGCTTGGGCAGATCGGTCAAACCTGTCGTGAGGAACTAGAGATGGGCCGGGCCCCTGCCTGGCGGCTCGCCATGAGGGACCCTCATAGGTGGAAACGAAAGGTTGGATGCGGTTATGCGCCCCTGCCGGCGTTAGCCCCAAAATGATGATGAAGCGGAGGATGGCGGCTTAGGACCAAAAGAAGGAGGGAGGGGGCCCGTTCACTTCCTCTGTGTGGTGACACGGACCCATGCCCCAGGTACATATCCCTTAAGATACTGGGTCTGGCTATGCTGTTCTTGACCTCGTGAATAAAAAGAAAGTAAAATCAAAGCACCACGGGTTCATAAAAATATAAATACGATAAAAAAATAAAGCTCATTCTGAAGTAACGGATACATAAAAATTACTTCAGCTTAAAAAAAGTAATTGGGTAACTCTGGCTGGTGTTGGCCAATGCAAAACCTTGTAACCATAAATGTTAACTCAAATGCCCACGTCCAGCAATATCCTAACTGGCATGTAAAAGATGCTCAAACACAACCTTTTCCTTGCTGCTCCAGCGACGCCACAGTATAGGGTAATCCATTTAAACACCGAGTCCAGAGACAACTCACCTGCGGGTTTATTTTCCAAGGTTTATATACACTTCGGCCACGTCACTGTGTCAACGGTTATTTGAACAGAACAGACATGTAATTTATTAAGAACAGTTTATTAAACAAAAACTCTTAATTGATAATAAATACCAAAAAAAAAAAAAAGTAAAAACACCAACAAAAACTAATAAAAGATACATTAGAAACAGATGAAAAGTATTAAAACCACAAACTAGAAAAGGGTAGAATTAGCCAACAAAACAAAGGATGTCACCAGTGTCCTCATTGAGCCTCTAATGCTTAACATGTCCATGATTAAGGTGGTGACGTGGCAGGTCGTAGATATATATAAAAAAATGAATCCAAAGTCATTAAACTTATCCAAAAC
>NC_061823.1:22257995-22260495 GCF_019202785.1 Penaeus chinensis | reverse complement strand
ACACATAAACACACACACACACACACACACACACACACACACACACATACACACACTTACACACATATATATATGTATATATATTTATTTATTTATTTATTTATTTAATATATTATCATTATTATATTATTATTATTATTCGTATTTGTATTAGTATTTGTATTAGTATTAATATTAATATCATATATTTATATATATATATATATATATATATATATATATATATATATATATATATATATATATATATATGTATATATATGTATACATATATATGTGCAAACATATATAAAAATGTATATACCTACATATATATATATATATATATATATATATATATATATATATATATATATATATATATATATATACATATATACACATTTACACACACACACACACACACACACACACACACACACACACACATATATATATATATATATATATATATATATATATGTTTATGTATATATATACACATATATATATATATATATATATATATATATATATATATATATATATATACATATACATATATATATACATATTTATATTCATATATATACATGCATATACATATATATACATATATATACATATATATATATATATATATATACCTATATATATATATATATATATATATATATATATATATATATATATATATATGTATGTGTGTGTGTGTGTGTGTGTGTGTGTGTGAGTGTATGTGTGTGTGTGTGTGTGTGTGTGTGTGTGTGTGTGTGTGTGTGTGTGTGTGTGTGTGTGTGTGTGTGTGTGTGTGTGTGTGTTCGCGTGTGTTCGCGTGTGTGCGCGTGTGTGTGTGTGTGTTTTTATATGTGTGTGCATGAGTAAGAAAGAAAAACAGTAAAAGAAGAAGGAAAGAGAAAAAGAAGAAGAAGAAGAAGAAGAAAAAAGCAAAAGAAGAAACTACAGAAAACAAAGGGAAACATCGGCAACACAGGAAGCAGAAGAAAGAAGAAATGGAAGAGAGGAGCAACAGAAGGGAGACACAAAGCCGAAGTAGGTAAGCCAGCTTCGACTCCGCCACAAGAGGGAGACAGTCGGGACGAGCGAGAGTGAGAGAGATAAGACAGGGATGCTGCCCACGTCAGTCCCAGCCGCGCCTCCTGCATGTGCAATGCCCTTATCTTAACCCCGCTCTCTCATCCCCTTTCTCCTTCACTCTTTTGGGTATTTTTCTCTGCCTCGTTTCGTTTTTTTTTTTTTTTCTATTTCCTCTTTCTTTCTTTCTCTCTCTCTCTCTCTCTCTCTCTCTCTCTCTCTCTCTCTCTCTCTCTCTCTCTCTCTCTCTCTCTCTCACTCTCTCTCTCTCTATCTATATATCTCTATCTCTGTCTGTCTGTCTGTCTGTCTGTCTGTCTGTCTCTCTCTCTCTCTCTCTCTCTCTCTCTCTCTCTCTCTCTCTCTCTCTCTCTCTCTCTCTCTCTCTCTCTCTCTCTCTCTCTCTCTCTTTCTCTATGTGTTTTTACTTGACTTGACTTCGCATTTTTCTTTTAAGGACTGTCATTTGTACCAGAGGTCTTGTCTGCTTTCTTTTCTTGTGTTTCTTCTTCATTTAATGCTATTTATCCTCTCGGTCGTTCTCCCTTTTTTCTTGCTAGTTTTCTTTATATTTTTGACGTTCAACCCGATTTGTATTGCCATTGTAAAGTTTCACACGATCATCACGTTGTTAGTGTGTTTGGCTATATCAAAAGGTTAGTTCTCTTCACGCAAGTATGACCCTTACGTTGGGCGGTTGTTTGGAGAGGCTTTTGTCCACACTCGCCTATGGTCATCTGAGAGGCAAGCTGTGCCATTCAGATCTCCACAGAAGTCTACAAAACAAGGATGACTAATTTTAGGATGAATTATCTATTTGTGCAGTTGTTCATTTACTGTATCGTCGCTTAGCTAATCATCTGTTATCTAAGTCATGTAACTAATTATGTGTGGTTGCGTAAATATGCACTATACAGGTAATGCATTTCTGCATGTTAGATGTTCTTTTGTTTATTCTTTTATTATTGCATCTGCAACTTTAAATGCCACCACAAATGCTGAAGTTATAACATGAGTGTCTGGAACTTCTTGCATGCGTAATCATATAAAAGGGGCTTTAAGAAAACAAATCAAAATTGTTATCTATATAACCATCCCTTACCAAAAAATAAATGTATGGAAGGAGGAAGTAGTGTATTTTACATTTACATTTTTCTTATCGTTATCAAGTACGTAGCAACAGCCAAGCTTCCATGGACTCACGCGTAACATGATATCCGGAGTAGCAAGTAGCCAGATAGTAAACCATTTCTCACCATGAACACGGATACAAATGGCTTGAGATATCAGGGTGAAAAACAACATTTTTCAAGTATGAAAGGGTGATGTTCCTCAGACGTATTTCGTATCCGCTCAACAGAAGTTTGTTACGAAAGCTGAATATGTTATTTCTAAGCTGCATAAAAGATTGGGGTTTTAAGCGCTC
>NC_061823.1:22250495-22252995 GCF_019202785.1 Penaeus chinensis | reverse complement strand
GGCACTCGACGCAGGTGCGGCTCCATTCCCGGACGTCTCTATTGATGCCCGGCCAGACGACTTTGCTGCGGATGAGATCCTGGGTTGCACGTATTCCCCGATGGGCATGGTAAGCTTCGAAAAACTGCCGGCGAAGTGATGGGGGAATGTAAGGACGAGGTCTGCCCAGCGAGGTGTCGCAGAGGATGGTGTCCTGCGAGTTCTGAAGTTGTACCTGCTCCAGCTGAAGAGAGGTATCTCCATCGATAATTCTGGGAAGGGAAGGGTCTTGTTGCTGTTCCCTGCGAACTAGATGATAGTCGATGGGGTCATTGCTGGCACTTACCATGGCTATCGATACCCTAGATAGGGCATCCTCGGCCTTGTTGTCGGTGCCTCGGATGTGCCGTATGTCCGTGGTGAACTGGGCCACGAAATCCAGGTGCCTCTCCTCACGTGGGGACTGACGGCGGCTCCTGTTGTGCAGGGCGAAGGTGAGGGGCTTGTAATCCGTCAGGATGTGGAACTCTTTCCCCTCGACGTATGTCCGGAAGTGTTTGATGGCAGTGTAGACGGCGAGGAGCTCCTTGCCGAAGGCGCTGTAACGGCTTTGCTGTGGGCTGAGAGTCAGCGAAAAGAACGCCAGGGGCTGCCAACCATTACCTGGATCTTGCTGCAGGACGGCTCCCATGGCGGTGTCTGAGGCGTCTACGGCGATGTTAAGCCTCGCCCCCTGCTGCGGGTGGTTGAGGAGCGTCGCCGAGCCTAAGGCATCTTTGCTGGTCTCGAAAGCCTCGGTCGCCTCAGGGGTCCATGTAACGTCTCTGCTGCGCCTTGACCGGGATGAGTTGAGGAGGGCCTGTAGGGGAGCCAGAAGAGGAGCGCACCTGGGAATGAACCTCCTGAAGAAGTTTATCATACCGAGGTACTTCCGAAGCTGTCTCGCGGTCGTCGGTCTAGGGAAATGCCTAATGCTGTTGACCTTCTCCTGCGCCGGGGTGATGCCATCGGCGGTAATTGTGTGGCCTAAGAAAGTAAGAGAGGGGACTCCGAAGAGACTCTTACCGGGGTTGATGATGATTCCGGCTTTCTGCAGGCGGTCAAACAGCGCGAAGAGGTGTTTTTTGTGCTCCTCACTGCTGCGGCTAGCAATAAGGATGTCGTCGATGTAGACGAAGACACCTTGTAGTCCACGGGTGACATCGTCCATGAAGCGCTGGAAGGTCTGGGCTGCATTGCGAAGGCCGAACGGCATACGTAGGAATTCGTATAGGCCGAAGGGGGTGGTCACGGCCGTCTTTGGAATGTCCTCTTCAGCGATGGGGATCTGATGGTACGCTCTGACGAGGTCGATTTTCGAGAAAATGGTGCACCCTGTAAGTTCACGCGTGAAGGAGTGAAGGTGCGGGAGGGGGTAGCGATCTGGCGCGGTAGCTGTGTTGAGATGTCGATAATCACCACAAGGGCGCCAATCGCCGTTCTTTTTCTGTACGAGGTGCAGAGGAGATGCCCACTGGCTACTGGAAGGGCGTATGATTCCAAGGTCCCTCATGTGCTCGAACTCTGCCTTGGCGATGCGGAAACGGTCTGTTGCGAGGGGCCTGCAACGGGAGTAGACTGGTGGGCCAGCCGTGACGATGTGGTGTGTGACAGTGTGTGGCGGTGTTGTTGTCACGTTGATTGGTTTCGTCAGCGCTGGAAAGTCACGGAGCAGGGCTCTGTAGGCGCATTGGTTGGGTAGCACCGTGTAGATGCGGGGGACTCGTACTAGGGCCGACGAGGCGTGGGTGCGGGCTCCTGACTGGTGTACGAGGGCCTCCCGCTTAAGGTCCACCGTGAATCCATAATGTGCGAGGAAGTCTGCTCCGAGGATTGGCTGCTGTACATCGGCGACCAGGAACACCCACGTCAGCTTCGGGTGGGGGGCGCCACTGAAAAGGAGTGTCATGGAGCGCTCGCCGTATACATTTATGGGAGAACTGTTGGCGGCCTTCAGCGTGCGAGATGCGGGCGAGGTCCTGTCCTTCTGGGATGCAGGGATAAGGCTGACCTCAGCACCTGTGTCTACCAGGAACCGTAGGTGTGAATTGGTGTCACGGACGTAGAGCAGGCGCCGTCTGGGGCCGCGAGAAACCGGCGCTATTAGTTCCCGCGGTGCCCGTTTCCCGGCCAGGAGCAAGGGGGGTCGCACCGACGCGCCCGGGTGCCGTATCTGGAGTGATAGAAACAATAGCTACCTGGAGTCGGGGAGCGGCGGCGATTGTAGTTTTGACGGTGCTGAGGCGCGTAGTCTCGTCCGCTGTCGCGGTAGGCACGTGGCGATGCAGGGCTGCGATGGCGGGACCTGGGACGCGGTGAAGGCTCGCGAGCTGCGAGCCGTCGAACTGCGGATGTGAGTTCGGCGACCTGCGTAGCGAGGGACTCCAGGGTTAAAGACGGTGTAGTGGACACGGCTGAGACTTGTGGGCTGGCTTGTATTGCGAGGATTTCGTCTGCTTTCAAGGCTAGTTGCTCGATGGGG
>NC_061823.1:22232995-22242995 GCF_019202785.1 Penaeus chinensis | reverse complement strand
TCTTTCAGATTCATTGCCTCTTGAATATATTATTCGAGCTCCAGTATTCGTTAAATCCCCCTTTTCTTCATTTTATCCCAATTTCCTTTGTAGCTCGCTTAAAGGCAAGATGTTTCCTTTTCTTATTCCATATCTTTTCATTTCCGTTTTCACATTTTCATACCACCCTGATTTTGATTTGCCAGCGTACTAACGTTCCAAGTTGCTATTATAAGCCTGTTTCCTGTGAGGCCTTAGGATGATATATATATATATATATATATATATATATATATATATATATATATATATATATATATATATATATATATGATATATATATATATATGATATCTATATATATATAAGATATATATATATATATATATATATATATGATATATATATATATATGATATCTATATATATATATATATAAGATATATATATATATATATATATATATATATATATATATATATATATATATATATATATATGATATATGTGTGTGTGTGTGTGTGTATTAAAGTTTAAAAGTTTAAAAGTTTAGTTTTGATTCCATTTATTACAATGGATATTCTTGGTGTGACATACTGTCTGTTTCATTTTGTTTCTAAACTATCCCCTGTGTGCAAGGAATGGCCGGGGTTACCATCCACTGGCGGCGAGGGATTCGAACGCAGGTCAGCAAGATTGCTAGACGAGATCGCTACCGCTCTCGCTCTCTCTAAAGAGAGAGAGAGGGGGGGGGGGGAGAGAGAGAGAGAGAGAGAGAGAGAGAGAGAGAGAGAGAGAGAGAGAGAGAGAGAGAGAGAGAGAGAGAGAGATAAAGAGAGAGGGAGAGAGAGAGAGCGCAACGATTTACGTAGCCATCTTGGTCGCCTCGCTCCTCCTGCCGAGAAATGCAAAGGCAGCCAATTGTTGCAAACGCACTGCAGCGTGCGGCGCTTTGTTCCCGCAGGATGAACAAGCCGCAATTCTTTGTTCAGGGCAGCAGCGCGCCCGGCCGCCGCGTGCGACGGATCGCTTTCCATCGGCTATTCAATTATTAGAGGCGATCCTCAGGCCTAGACTTCGCAATCACAGGAGCTGAATCTTATTGCAGCGAGCAAACACGTCTGGATGTCAGGTTGCACACGAAGATAGATGCCACTTCACGATTGAAAATAATGGAGGTACGTTTGCAGGAGAGGGAAGTTTGTGCTACTTCTGCTGCCACTCTCTCTCTCTCTCTTTCTCTCTCTCAGAGAGAGAAAGAAAGAGAGAGAGAGATGCCGCAATAGTAATGATAAAAATCATCTAATCAACATAATTTTAGTCACTATCATTAGCGTCATCACCTTTATTAGATCACATTCGTTTCCGTCATTTCAATTACGCTTCCTGCTTCTTTAAAAAAAAATTTAACTGGGCGCATCAAAATACTCAAAATACATGAATTAATTGAATTAGTTATTCATACTGATAATAATAGCAATACTACTACTACTAATGCAAATCAATAGTAAAAATAATGACAATGATAGAGATAAGAATAATAACAATGATTATTATTATCATTACCATTATCATAATAATTATTATTATTATAGTTACTATTATTATTATTATTATTGTTATTATTATTTTTATTATTATTATTATTATTATTATTATTATTATTATTATTATTATTATTATTATTATTATTATTATTATTGGTATCATTATTATTATTATTATTATTATTATTATTGTCATTATTATTATTATCACTATCATTATCACTAATATTAATATTATAATTATTATCGTTATATATGGTAATACAATTATTCATTATCACTAATATTAATATTATTATTATCGGTTTATATGTTAATACAATTATTCATTATCACTAATATTAATATCATTATTATTATCGTTATATTTGATAATACATTATTATTATTAATGTAGATACTACTATTACTGTTATTGTTATTACTATTATTATTTCATTATTATAATTGTCATATTTATTGTTAGTATTACTATTTTTGTGATTGTTATTATGGTTACTGTTATCATTATTATTATATTCATTACTTTTATTACTATTATTATTGTTATAGTTATCATTAATCTTATCATCATTGTTATTATGATCATTATTATTGTTATTACAATATTATTATTGTCATCATTTTCATGATTGTTATTATTTTCCTTATTACTATTATCATTATCATTTTTATCAAGATTATTCTTATTCCTATTATTACTATTGATATTATTACTGTTGTTATCAGTATTACTATATTATCATTACAATTATAACTAACAATATCATTATTATCATTATTATTATAATTGTTGTTGTTATCAATATTATTGTTATTGCTGTCATCATTATTATTATCATTATCAGTATTATTATTATATTTTTTTATAATTATCATTATTAATATAATCGTTATTCTAATCATTAATATTACTATAATCATTATCATTACTATTATTATCACTGTTATCATTATTATTATCACTGTTATCATTATTATTATTACTATCATTTTCATTATTATTATTATCACAAATGTCATTATTATTATTATTATTATTATTATTATGGGTGGGTGCTTCATGCTCGGGGTGATGTGAAGCGATGGTGTGGTATACTAGTTAGCGTTAAGTGCTTGTTGCCTTCCCGCTTTCAGCTGCCACCGCTGGCTTTCCTGGTGCGAAAAAGGGAGCAGCTATGCATAAGACTCCCCTTCCAGCTCATAGCCTCTCCATCATCAAGACTTCTGCAGTGCCTCCTCGTACCTTTGGGTCCTAGGCTGAACTGTAGAGGCTCGTTTAGTTGTTGGTGCTGGGGGGAGGGGTAAAGTCCCTCCCACCCAGCAAGTACGGCAGGCTGTGGGTCCCTCTAGGTTGGCGACCACTGGGACTCGGGTGGGGAGGGGGGGTTACCCCCCATCCCAGCTGGGTACCAGCGGCCGCCAACCTGGCGTGATGCTTGTGGGGGAAAGCCCCAGGGAGCCCTGCAGGCAGATTATGGGGCCTGCAGCCAGCCAACCTCCTCTATATGGGGCGGCGTCGGTATGGGTGGCAGAGGTGACGCCCACCCGGAGTGACTGCCCAAGGTTAGACCTCAGGCGGACTGTCAGGGTGGGGGCTTGGAACGTCCGTTCCCTGCGACAGGACGATCGTTTACCACTACTATCGAGGGAATTGAAGCAGCTGAGAGTTGAGGTGGCTGCTCTCTCGGAGGTGAGAAGACCTGGCAGCGGCACGATTAGTGTGGGTGGCTACACTTACTACTGGTCGGGCCACAGCGATGGCCACCATCTCCAGCAGACTTCAACCCTCGGTAGTTGAGGTCACTTCAGTCGATGAGCGTATCATGGTATTGAGACTGAAGCTTTCATTTGGCTTCATGTCTCTTGTTGCTGTATACGCTCCTACGGATGTATATAAACTTGAGGTGACAGAGATGTTTTATGCCAAACTTGCATCTGTGGCAGACAGATGTCCTCGGCGAGATATTCATATTGTTCTGGACGATTTCAATGCGGTATCCGGCTGTGATCGAGCTGGCTACGAGATGTCTGTCGGTCCTCATGGCTCAGGAGCTGATGCTGGCAGCGAGAATAGCCTCCTTTTTCATGACTTTGCTAGGTCCCAGTAATTGAGGATTTCTGGCTCCTGGTATCAGCATTCTGACCCGCATTGTTGGACTTGGTACAGCGGTATGGGTAGAGTGGCCAAGGAGATTGACCACATTCTCGTTAGCACTCGGTGGAAGATCCTCAAGAATTGCAGGGTGTATCGAAGCGCCGAGTTCTGTGGAACGCTTGATGCAGCTCAGGAATCCATTGGTGAACGCCCAAGAACAAGACAGAATTCCATCTCGCAGGAGACACTGGAAGCCACAGATGCTTGTCGTGCGGCTCGATTGTCATGGGATCGCAACGTGCACCACTCTCTGGTGCGCAGGATTAGGTCACTGTTGAGAAGGGATAAGGAACAGATTATCAGTAGTCCTGCAGAGGAGGTCGAAAGCCATTTCCTAGTAAATGACCTTCGTCCTGCCTACCAAGCTCTGAGAAAGCTGAACTCCAAGCCCTCCTCACAGACGACTGCAGTCCACTCACCAAGTGGCCAGATAATCTCAGATCCTGATAGGGTGCGTGTGCATTGGGCTGAGTATTATGAGCAGTTGTATAAGGTTGATCCACCAACAGTTAACATGGATGCGGTTAATGTTGAGACTCCTCTGCCAGACCCACCCATCAGGGGGGCGATCTCCAAGCTGAAGAGTGGTAAAGAAGCAGGTGTTTGTGGCATCCCAGCCGAATTGTTAAAGGCTGGTGGAGAACCTATGGCAAGGGGCTTGCATGCAGTCCTGTCTGCCATCTGGTAGACTGGTACTTTTCCCCCTGACCTGCTGAGGGGTGTGGTCATCCCTCTCTGGAAGGGGAAAAGGGATCAGTGGGACTGCAGCAATCACCGAGGCATTACACCACTCAGTGTACCAGGCAAGGTACTCACGCACATCTTACTGAGACGTATCAGAGACCACCTGTTGAGGCACCAAAGGCCAGAGCAATCTGGATTCACTCCTGGATTCACTCCTGGTAAGTCCACAATAGACCGCATCCTGGCGCTACGAATCATTATAGAGCGCCGTCGTGAATTCGGACGTGGGCTGCTCGCAGCCTACATCGACCTCACGAAGGCGTTTGACACGGTGCATTGCGAATCTCTCTGGGAGATCCTGAGACTAAGTGGAATTCCAACAAGGATTATTGGACTAATAGCAAACCTGTATACAGGCACTGAAAGTGCTGTAAAGTGTGGTGGGAGCCTGTCGAGCTTCTTCCCTATTAGTTCAGGTGTGAGGCAAGGCTGTGTTCTTGCACCAACACTTTTCAACACTTGCATGGATTGGATACTGGGTAGAGCTACTGTCCAAAGTCCCTGTGGAGCAACTCTGGACAATATCAAGGTTTGATATTGACTTTGCTGATGATGTTGCCGTGCTCTTTGAATCTCTGGAAACCCTAGTGGCGGCTCTTGATGCATTTAGCAATGAAGCGAAGCCCCTGGGGCTAGTAGTCTCCTGGACCAAGACCAAGATCAAGGATTTTAGGGGCCTGCTAGGAAACCCTGTCCAGTCGGTACGTGCTCGCGGTGAAAACATCTAAGTCACAGAGAGCTTTATATACCTCGGTAGTGCAGTTCACGACTCTGGGCTGTCAGACCAAGAAGTCAGTAGACAGATTGGCCTGGCAGCAGGGGTCATGAAATCTCTCGACAAGAGTATTTGGAGATGTCGGTACCTGTGCAGAAGGACCAAGTTACGTGTTTTCAAGACCCTGATACAGCCAGTTTTACTCTATGGTAGTCAAACTTGGACACTATCTTGTGCTCTGGAATCTCGTCTCGATGCCTTTTGTAACAGATCCTTGCGCTGGATCATGTTGGCGGGACCATGTGTCCAACCAACGGCTGCATCGTGAGACCGGTACAGGACCTGTTACTTGCACAATCCGTGATCGCCAACTCAGGCTATATGGCCACTTGGCTCGACTCCCATAGGATGATCCTGCCCATCAGGTTGTCTCTGTCCGAGACAACCCTGGATGGAGGAGGCCTGTGGGACGACCGAGAAGGTCGTAGCTTAGGCAGATCGATCAAACGTGTCGTGAGGAACTAGAGATGGGCCGGGCTCCTGCCTGGCGGCTCGCCATGAGGGACCCTCGTAGGTGGAAACGAAAGGTGGATGCGGCTATGCGCCCCTGCCGGCGTTAGCCCCAGAAGGATGATGATGATATTATTATTGTTGTTATTATTATTATTATTATTATTATTACTATTATTATCATTATCGTTATCGTTATCGTTATCGTTATCGTTATCTTTGTCGTTATCGTTATCGTTATCGTTATTATTATTATTATTATTATTATTATTATTATTATTTTTATCATCATCATTCTCATTATTATTATCATTATTACTATAATATAATCGTTATTCTAATCATTAACATTATTATAATCATTATCATTACTATTATTATCATTGTTATCATTATTATTATTACTATTATTTTCATTATTATTATTACTATTATTTTCATTATTATTATCATCACAAATATCATTATTATTTTGTTTTCTTACTATTACTATCATTATCATTATTATTATCATTATTATTATTAGTATTATCATTATTATCAGTAGTAGTGGTAGTATCATTATTATCATTATTATTATTATTATTATTACTGTTATTATTATTATTATTATGATTGTTATTTTTATCTTTACCATTATCATAAGTATTATAATTATTATCATTATTATCATTATTGTCAGTATTATTATCATTATTATTATTATCGTTATTGTTATTATTACAATTATTATTATTATTATTATTATTATTATTATTATTATTATTATTATTGTTATTGGTATTGTTATGGTTATCATTATCATTAATTTCATTATTATTATCATTATTATTATTAGTAGTAGTAGTATTATTATCATTATTATTATCATCATTATTATTATCATTACCATAATTATTATTATTGCTACTATTATTATTATCAGCATCATTGTCATTATTATCATCAGTAGTAGTAGTTGTTGTTGTAGTAGTACTATCCCTATTCATATCATTACTATCATTACTTTTATAATTGGTATTATTATTATCCTCATTATTATTATAATGGCAATTGTGTCGCAGATACACGAAGGGCATTAACCATTATCACGCGAACAACACGAGGGCGAAGCGGAGGCCATGCGAACGGGCCAAACAAACAAGCCGGGACGAGGCATCAGACATGGAATAACATCGCGAGGACTCGAGCGGATTCCACACAAAATTTATTATCAGCAGAACAAGACGCAGATACAAAAAATGACTTGAAATGTTGATTAGTCGTGTGGCAGAAAGTAACACCACTTTACCAGAAGCAAAGAAGGAATCACGAGTGCGAAACAAAAAGCACTTCTATTCGATCGTAATATAGATCATAGTGTATCAGTTTGGGAACAAGTAATTGACTCGAGTGGCAGGTAGAAATAGTTAAAAATTATAAATAGTGTTGAAAATTTGCAGAAAAGTCCTGATGCGGGTATCTTCCCAATTATTCAAAATGAATTATATTATATTGATGATAACCGTTAAGAGTGTGACCGGATGGGCCCCCATATCGGGAATAAAAGACGGTCAGTAACAGACATTGGCGGACTAGATTTCGGAGCAGCATCCAGTGCCCATGTTCATTCGGTGGCTCATCTGCTTGAATTGATTTAGTGCCTTATCTTGATGGAACATTGTGGACGGGGACGTGTTATGGACATTGTGTTAATTTTGGATTAAGGTGAATTAGGGATTCTTTCTAGATTTACGTGTGATTGTATAATGGAATAAGTAATAGATTTTTTTTTTTTTTTTTTTTTTAAGTATATTATGTCAACTTTGGAAGTAAAAATTATATAACGGAATAAGTATAGATATGATATTTGTGTTTAAGAATATATTAACTCAGCTTAGGAAGTAAGGAGTTCATTAATTACTTTCAAGAAACCTCAGCTCTGCGGAAGTGTGTTAAACAATGATGAAGTATGTTAATTTCCGATGAAACATAAGAATGATTTTGTGTTTCCATAATATTCAAGTATGTATTAGTTAAGTATTTTCTTGAATAATGTTTTTGCTTGATTTAGTTATTGCTTAATGATCTTAAATTACTATTGCTGGATTAAGGTCTTACCTTAAGTAAGATATTTTTCTGACTATTTTCTTAACATGTACTTTTAATTGAGATAATCGTAACCTTTGTTTCAGTAATTGTGTAAGGACATTAAATTAAATTTTGATTGCTTGATCTTAGTATCTTCTCTTGCCTAAAGATAATTTCACTATTTTTATGTAGGCAATTTATTTACTCAGTAATTTTCAGTAATTGCATGTGAGATGGAAATTCTTTTACTTATAGCCTATAATCATTCTAAGTACTAAAACTTATGGTTAATTACAGATTACTTAAGCTATGTTTTTTTTGTATGGATATTCATTGTGGTGTAGTTATTGCACTGGATTATAGTTGTAATACTGGCATATCAATTTATGTGATTGGCTTTGCATATTAGTTAAATCAATAAATAATGTAACCATTTTTTTAGGAGTTAACATTTCCTCACATTTATCTCAATCAAATGATACAAGTTTCACGAGTTAATTCTGTGAGAGTAGTTTGGCTAATATGGACGACAAAAATAATGTGAGATACTTAGAACATAATATATAACTACTGTTGGAAAAGAAGCTACAGTGTTGTTATTATTACTTTTATTATTATTATTATTGTCATTACATCTCTCTCTCTCAGGATCATCATTATTAAAACGTATTGCGTGTGTGCGTGCCACACATATAGATAATGCATGAGTGTGTATGACTTGCTTACCTTTAAATATTGATGATTTAGGTATTTCATACACAGGATTAACAGTTTGATAGCATTTTGAATAGGTATTTTGGGAAAAAATGTGCACATACCCTTGGCGACCCACCGAATGGCCTGGCGACCGAACTTTTGAGTCGCGAAAGAAAGGGGGGGGGGGGATAAGTGGAGAGAGAGAGAGAGAGAGAGAGAGAGAGAGAGAGAGAGAGAGAGAGAGAGAGAGAGAGAGAGAGAGAGAGAGAGAGAGAGAGAGAGATAGAAAGAGAGAGAGAGAGAGAAAGAGAGAGAGAGAGAAAGAGAAAGAGAAAGAGAAAGAGAAAGGGAAAGGGAAAGGGAAAGGGAAAGAGAAAGAGAAAGAGAAAGAGAAAGAGAAAGGGAAAGGGAAAGGGAAAGGGAAAGGGAAAGGGAAAGAGAAAGAGAAAGAGAAAGAGAAAGAGAAAGAGAAAGAGAAAGAGAGGGAGAGGGAGAGGGAGAGGGAGAGGGAGAGGGAGAGGGAGAGGGAGAGGGAGAGGGAGAGGGAGAGGGAGAGGGAGAGGGAGAAGGAGAGGGAGAGGGAGAGGGAGAGGGAGAGAGAGAAAGAGAGAGAGAGAATAATAGTATTATTATTAAATATGATAATAGAATAAAGAGAGAGTTGAAAAAGGTAGTTCTGAAGGAACACCTGCGACACCTGCAGTTGACCTCTCAAGGCGATATGTCGTCTTCTCACCGTGAGATCAGGCTTGAGCCACCAGTCGGATTGCAGGCGAGTGCATCAGCCACGACCGGGGATTGAACCCGAGACACGAAGGTTGGAGCCCAGTGCTCTATCCACTGGACCACCGAGGCAGTAGCAACAATAGGACGTATAAATCTTCTATTTCAATACATCATTGCGATTTAGGTGTGGGTTCTGAGGAAGCCACATCTTAGCCACTTTTGCTCACAAAGTCCACTTCGACCCAGAGCGAACACCTGGCAGGTTCTATCTATCGGATAAATAGAAATAAGGATTGAAGGAACATCTTAGCCTTGTATATAGTGTGAAGTTCATAGACCTAAAGAAGGCGTATGACAAGGTGTCCAGGTGTGGAGTTGTGGAGCAGCTCATTACTGAAATAGGTGGATGAAATATAAATTAGTCTCATACAGGAAATGCACCAAGGTAGCAAAACGGGGGTGCGAAGTGCTGCGGGAACTTAAAATGATTTTGATGTTATTGCTGGGCTACACCAGGGGTCAGCGCATAAGCCATTCCTGTTTGCATATTTCATAGACTCCTTAACGGGGAGTAAACAGAAGGAAGCTCCATGGGACATGCTGTTTGCTAATGATGTGTTGAGTGGCGAAACGAAGGAAGAGGTGGATGAAAAGTTGGAAGAGTGGAGAGCGGCTGTGGAAGATCGGGGTATGCGAGTGAGCAGAAAGAAATCAGAGTGCCTGTTCATGGAGGACCCAGGGATGAAACCTGATAAGCTAGATGGAGTGACAGAATTTAAATATATTGGCTCAACAGAATGATGGATGAAGGAACGAAGAAAGTGGTTAGGAAGACAGACTATAATAATAAAAATA
>NC_061823.1:22205495-22220495 GCF_019202785.1 Penaeus chinensis | reverse complement strand
TCCCACTTCTGTACATCTGGCAACCACCTCGATGTAAACATAGCGTAAATAGCATTTTTATGAATGAGGCAAAAACCCTAGGTTGTTTGTAACAAAGAGCGTGATTGGTAGAACATAAATAGCCAGTAAATGTATTAATATCTACTTTTAGAAACGAAATAAGCTATTCGATTTTTTTTTCTTCAAATAATTGGTTGCAAAACGTGCAGTATTAATTATAGTTCTCTTTGTATGGAATATTTTTCAAATGCGACTTCTCTAAATTGTTTATCGAAATGGCAACCGCCTCTATTTGAACAGAACAGTGAACAATGATATTAACATATATCTTGACTATAGAAAACACCTCATACTTCAATCATCTATGTATGGCAGCTAAATCAAAACGAAATATGCAATTCGCTGAGAATTTCTCAAGGGTTTCTCGAAGCTGCACCATCTAGTAGCAGGGGGGGGGGGGGGGGTTTGGTTTGCGAAGTTCTAGCTTCGCCCGGGCCTTCTAGATATGGCCCGGCCTGTGTCAGCTTTTTTACGGCTGTCTCATTGAGTTGTCTGACACTCGGTGCTTACCGTGGCGGCGGGATTGCCAGCAAGCGCTCCTGCCGCCATGGTGTAAGCATTTCGCATAGCCTCTTTACCAGCACGGCGGCTGTTGTGGGCGGCCCATGTCTCAGGAATTGTGTATGGTTACAATTTTCTAGGTAGTGGACTAGTGTGGCGTTCGGCTCGCCGCAGTGCTTGCAGCACCATTCATCGCGTTCGATTGTTGGGATAATCTGCCATGCACAGTGGTAACCTAGGCGCATTCTGTGAAGAATGACTTCGGTACCTCTGTTGCTTACTTCAGAGAGTGCCAGTGGTTCAGAGCCTGTGGCGTCTGAGTACCAGGTGGCCGAGGGGGAGGTTCTCGTTTCCTCTCTGTGGAGCTGCCGTAGGAAGGTACGACCGACCAAGGCACACTTCTCCATAAGTAATTTTCGGCTCGGTTTTATCGTCATTGGATTTGGGGGCATACCCCTGCCAGCGGCAGCTAGTCTGTCAGCAAGCTCGTTCCCTCTGATGCCGATGTGGCTTGGGACCCAATTGATGATAATTCTTCTACCCTGAGCAAGAATTCTCTGTGCCATTGTGAGAATCGTGGTCAGTAGGTAGATGTTGTCTGTGGGTGAGCTGTGCTGAAGACAGTCAATGGCTGCCCTGGAGTCTGTGTGTATGACCACGTGTCCTTCCCTTAGGGACGCGTGGCCTAGGGCTCCCATGATTGCAACTGCCTCTGCCTGTAGCGAGGAGGCGTTGTCTGTTACCCTCATGGATCGCGTGGCATCCCTAGCTGCAAAGCCGGCGCCTGCAGTGTGGCTCAAGGGATCGACCGATCCATCCGTGTAGTATGTTCTACTACCCGGAGGAGTGATGGCTGCAATGACCCTGTGGGCTTCTGCCTTTAGGCTAGGCATGGGGTATAGGCTCTTTTTCATTGACAGGTTCATTATGTTGAACTCTATCAGGCTCAGTGCCCACGGCGGGGCTTCGGCAAAGTCGGGGTGGGGGGAGTCCATGCCCTTAGCAAGAAGCTGTTCTTTGAGCTGATGGCGTATCAACACCCTGGCTGTATGAGAAAGCCAGGAGTTGTTTGCAACGAGCTCGTTGTCTTGTTCGAGGCATCTGACTAATTTTTGTCTTAGGCTTGTGTTCCTGGGAGCCTGGATGACCTTTGACAGAAATTGTGTTGCCGTTAGATCGATTCGTGAGTCCAGGGGGAGAAGGTTTGCCTCCATCAGGAGGTTGAGGACCTTCGTCCACCTCGGGGCACCCAGAATGATCCTGGCAGCTTCATTTTGGACTGTTTCTAATTTGTCTGTGTGCTTTTTCTTTGCAGCAATTAGAGCGACTGAGGCATAGTCCACAATGGGCCGGACAGCATGTACATAGAATGATCTTAGTACTTTGTGTCTGGCCCCTATGCGTCTCCCAGTCATTGCTCTCATGACAGACAGTCTTGCTTTGGTTCGGTCAACCAGGTACTGGACCTCCTTATGGAAGGAGAGGGTCCGGTCTATCCTTACCCCAAGGTATAGGTAGTCCTTGACCCATTCTAATTCCACTCCCTGGATTTTCAGTCTTGTGCCTCGAACTCTCTGTCTTAAAGCCATGGCTTTGGATTTGAAGTGTAGCAGCTGATCGAACTAATGAAGTGAGACTTTTCACCGAAACAAAACTCTTTTTCAATAAACAGAAAACATATCACGTTATATTCGCCATTATAGAACATTAAGTGAACGCAAAACCGCAGTATGGGTATGGAGAATATAAAGACGCTTTATCATTGTGTGTGTGCATCGTACGTGTGTGCGTGTGAGTGCGTGCGTGCGTGTGCGTGCCCGTGTGCGTGTGTGTATGTTTGTGCGCGTGTGTGTGTATACATGTGCACAAGTATATACTTGATGAGTTACAAAAATATATGCATCTTATCTATCATACGTAATATTACATATATTACATTTCCTCTGCATGGTCTATTAGCCGTTGTATCTCATTCTCTAAATTTGTCTGTCACATTCGTATTTCTCATTCTCTTGTTTATCAGTTCATGTCTATAAACTGTATATACATAGGCATATATGTGTGTAAATATGTATATATGTATGTATCATAATGAAACTTTACAAAGTTAAGGTTTTTATACATTCCCTTTATAAGTTTATGGAATAACTATTTTCATCCATACGAGATGTTCGGAGCATGCAATAAGCTGAACAGTTGTTTATTAACCCTGAGCTACTAATTGGGTAATTTATTGAAAGAGGAACCAACTATTATATAAATGTATATATATATATATATATTTTTTTTTTCATAATCTTTATGATAATGAATACCCTTACATTACTGTATATCTATCTCGCTGTTAACCCAAGTATATTTTTAATGAACAAAAAAAATGTACTGTCGAGAATATGACGCCATTATGAAATGTGGGAAATCCGAGGTGAAAACGAGGTTGCCTGTGAAAGGTTTAGCTGACACTCCTGAAGATGAACGCAAGGCAAACTAAAATTGCGAATCGTGGTCGTATCACTGGGATGAAAGTGGTCTCTCACCTAGTGAAATTTCCAGGGAGCTGGGTATCTCCCGGTCTGTAATTTACAGGTGGATAAAGAGGTGGCAGGAGGAGAACACCCTGAACGATCGCCCTCGTTCCGGTGCTCCACGGAAGACAGGGAGATGGTGGAGGCGAATCCCTTCACCAATGCAGTTACAGTACAAGAACTGTAGCTCCAAATAACAAGTCGAACGGTTGCAGATGGTATTAGTCACCGAACATCTACCATCAAAGGGAGGTTGACGCCAAGGTCACCTCCAATTCGCCCAGCAGTATGTAGACAATGATCTGAATTACTGGAGATGGGTAATCTGGAGTGATGAAAAAAACATTTTGTTCCCCCGCGCTCGGGCAGGTCCAGTGCTGGAGGAGAGATAACCCGAGGTGTGCAAATTACTTTTTTACCTCTTTAACTTCTTTATTGTATTATGGTATATGGAAAAGATCACTGTCTACAGATTATTGCTGTATGCGCACTAATATCTTATATTCTAATATCTCATTCTATATTTTCCAGATATGATAGACAAAACATCGAACCTACGAGAAATGGCCACGTAATATGAGAGGGGTGGATATTCCAGCATTGTGTTGACGAACTGGCAGAAATAGAGGGGAGTTTCAATTCGGAGAGACATATGTCGTATTAGAAGTGTTTCTCCCGTCAGTACGCAGCAATGCCTTGCCTTTCCCAGAAACGATCGTATTCATGCAGGATAACTGCCCACGTCGAGGGCAGATACGAGATGGTTTCGAGACCAAAACCACCTCGAGGTCCTACCATGGCCAAGCAAGGAATGTGACTTAACCCAATCGAAAACGTCTAGGCAAATGTAGTCAATTTCTGGGAAACGGCAGATGAAAGAACCTCACAAAAGTTAATAGAACATGCAAAGAGGGAATGGGAAGTACTACGTAGGAAACCGGAACTTGTATATAAGCATGTCGCCTCAGTCCCGCAGAGACTTCGAGTTGTATAAAATAACAGTGGTTGGACAAGGTTTTAATAAAAATGAATTGTTCTAGTTAATGTGATTTTCCCAAATATTTCACTTCTTTTCTACAGGCGCATCAAAAATGGTCAGCGTCTCTAATTTCTCAACACGCATACATGATCACAATGATAAAACCTTTGTAAATTTACTGTATTCTTGTGGTTTTCGGTACAGTTGTTCTATAATGAAGGCTATAACGTAATATTTTTTCTTCTGAATCAGTGATTGGATCTGACGAAAAGATAATAAACTCACTTTATTTGTTCAATTAGCTGCTTCTAGATAGTTAAGTAACGAGTAGTTGCAAAGCTCCCGCCGAATTTGCATATTCTATTTCTTACAGCTGCCATACGTAGTTGTTTTTTGAGAGCAGAGTTTATAAGTGTAAAGAATGTGCAGCTATAATCATTTGCCGACCCACTTCCATAGGTATTTCCATTTCAGTAATCAAATAATTCCAAGGAATCGTGTATGAAAAAATACTCTTTAAAGCCAACGATATCTAATACGTTTCATATATAAAACAATATATGCTTCCGTAAACATAACAGAATATATAAACTTTGACTTTGTAATGAAGGTAAATATGCTTATTTAATTATACCCACACATATACAGTGGATAGACATGAATTGACAAATGAGAATAAAAATTACAAATAAGACCAAATTCCCTCAGAATGAATGTGAAAATATTGAAGATATTTGGAATCATAGACTATCCTTAATGGAGGTAAGATTATTTCCCTTTCAAACCACCTAACTTGTAGTTGCTTGAGTTGAAACAAGCAAACGTAAATTTAATTGCTCAGCTGTTAGAATGTAGATGCGTCTCCATACAAACGACATGGTTTATGGAATACTTAGAGCGAAAACCATTATCAGAATTTAGCACAAGATAAAGTGCATTCGTGATGAACAAAACGAATCACATATATTTTTGTAAGCCATCAAAAATATACTAGTGCACACACGCATACGTACACACGCGCGCGCGCATATGCACACACATGCACACAATGATAAAGCTTCTTTATATATATCATACTCATACTACGGTTTTGCGTTCATGTGATGTTCTATAATGGAGAATATAACGTAGTGTTTCCTGTTCATTGAAAGTGTTTTGTTCCGGTGAAAAGAAAAGTCTCACTTGATTAGTTCGATCAGCTGCTACTATACTATACTATAGCTGCGTTTTCTATATTCAATATGCAGATATCATTGTTTTGTTCAAATAAAGGCGGAGTGCCGCCTTACCTCCACAGGTGTTGTCATTTCGATAAACAAATTCAAAGACGTCACATTTGAAAAATATTCCATAAAAACACGATAATCACTACTACACATTTTGCAACCAGTTATTTAAGACAAAGAAATATCAAATAGCTTATTTCGTTTCTAAAAATAAATATTAATACACTAACTGGCTATTTATGTTCTACCAAGCACGCTCTAGAGCTTCTTACAACCTAGGGTTTTCGCCCCATCCATAAAAATACTATTTACATTATGTTTACATCGAGGTGGTGCCAGATCTACAAAAGTGGGACCCAGCATGTGTATTGAAATATAATTCCGCAACTGTACACACACACACACACACACACACACACACACACACACACACACACATATATATATATATATATATATATATATATATATATATACACAATATATATATATATATATATATTTATTTATTTATTTTGTGTGAATGCATTTATATGTATATAGATATATATTTATATATATACTTATATATATATATATATATATATATATATATATATATATGTTCATAGTTATAAATATATATATATATATATATATATATACATATATATTCAGTGTATATATGTATTTACTTATATATATATAGGCATATAGCGATATGTATGAACATATATACAGTGTATATATACATATATATTAAATATATATATATAATGTATATATATATGTATTTATATATATACAATATAAATATGTATATAGATATATATTTATATATATACTTTCATATATATATATATATATATATATGTTCATAGTTATATATATACATATATATTCAGTGTATATATGTATTTACTTATATATATAGATATATAGCGATATGTATGAACATATATACAGTGTATATATACATACATATACAGTATATGTATATATATTAAATGTATATATATAATATATATATATATATATATGTATTTATATATATACAATATATATAGAATATACATATATATATATATACACTGTACACATACATATATATACATATACATGTTTGTGTGTATATATATATATATATATATATATATAAATATATATATATACTGAAAAGGAAAACAGCTACAGTAAGAAATTAATATGAATCGTAACGTTTCGAACATTTCACGAGTTCCTCTTCAGAAGAGTAGAGGTTGGGGGCCTACACGTGTGCGAGAGAAAAGGATGGAGAGAGATTTAGAGCCATGGTTTGTGGCCCAGGAAGATACTGATGATATTGCAGACTGAAGAAATTGGCAGAGATTTGGCATGTATGTGACAGGGGAAAGATGGTTAAATCATCAACATATAGTAATGACCGGGCTCCTAGTGGTAGAACTGAGACAATGTCATTAACAGCAAAAAGGAATCAAGTGGTACTGAGCACTGCCTTGTGGGACACCTTTGATTTGAGGAAAGAAGGATGATGTGGCAGAGACAATTTTGACCTGGAAAGTGCGTTTGGAGAGGTCCGCGTATGTCTAGAGAGGATAACTGTTGTAGAATATGGTATCGCTAGTACGGGTTCATGGCGTGTAAATGCAGATGTAATATATGTCTCAAAATGAGCAAGGGGGTCAGCTGTGCTTTGGGCACGGCGGAAACCAAACTGGGAAGGGGAGAGAAGATTGTGAGATTCAAGATACCACATTAATCGGAAGTTAACCATTCGCTCTAATAGTTTGCATAAACAGCTAACTAGTGCGATGGGGTGATAGTCTTGAGGGAGGTTACCCGATTTATTGCGTTTCAGGAAGGGAAGGATAAGAGCTTCTCGCCAATGAGAAAGAAAACTTCCTGATGTCTATATGTGGTTGTAAATTGTTAATAGGAAGGATAAGAAGGAAGATGGGAGTTGCCGGAACTTGCGGTAGTAAATACCGTTAGGGACTTCATGAGTGTTGCGGCACGACTGTAAGGCAACACTGAGTTCAGAGGAAGAAAAAGGAGCATTATAGGACTCAACAGAGGATAGGGTGTTGCGTTCCTTGATGGTCTTAAAAGAAGAGAAGTGTGGAGAAAGGTGAGAACCACTAATGACCTGGCTGAAAGAGTCACCCAGTTCATTAGCGACTTGGAGAGAATCTGACCTGAGCCCGCGGACCCTAGGGCACGGCTGAAGTCCAAACAAAGTCAGATGAACATATCAGCTAGTCCTAGCTGAAGCAATGGTTCTCCACTGGACTTCGAGCCTCGTGGCAAACAGTCTAATGGCTTACACAAATCGTGCTTATGTACACGGTTTTGTGAGACAAATGTTTTCTTGTGAGGGGTTAAAGAAGTCTGGTGTCTGAAGAGTAGGGGCAAAGGAAGGTGGAGGTGATTGTGTGGTAGGGGAAGAGGGGGTGGAACATTTAGTCTGTCTGCTGAGGGTTGTGCGGGGAGGGAGGGGAAGGTGTTGGGGCTGTAGTAGAGATTGGAGTGTTTGGATATAGGATGGCAAAGGAATTTGACTGGGGATGGTAGGATGTAGAAGAGGGGAAGTTAGATGGGAGTTGCCGGAACATGCGGTTTAGGGGAGGGTGTAGGAGGTTGGGAGGTAGGGGGAGTGGTAAAGTGAGTGACATTACTGGAGTAGGGAGTAAGAGAAAAACCTTGTTGACGTGCTTCCTGTCTGGCTTCATGTAGAGTGAGTCGGAGTCTGAATCTGAGAGTTGCTACCTCAGACTCAAATGTGTAGGTGGGACAGCCCCTGTAAAATACATTATGGGGGCCACCACAGTTTGCACATGTGCGTGATTGTGTAGAGTAGTTTGATGAAGTAAGGCTGGGTTGGCCACATAGCGGGCATCTGCCTGTGGAACGGCAATGTTTGGCAGGATGTCCTAAATGCCAACAGTTTTGGCACTGACGAGGAGGTTGATATGGTCGGACAGGGATGTAAACATTAAAGGGGAGGTCATGTCTATGGAAAGTAATTTTGGTAATGTTATTGGGGTTCTTACGATGACCTCTGGTAGGAATGGAGTAGCATTGTACTGATATTGCATCATAGTCCATGAGACAGGCGAGTGCCTTCTCCACAATCTGATAATTTTATTTTTATAGATAGGGCAATTTGCTTGGGAGATAGAAACAGTTCCGGTGCAAGTATTGAGGGTTGGATGGGGTTCTGCAGGGATGGGGTTACCTTATAGATCAGTAAGATTTGATAATGCTATAGCTTAGTTTTCAGATGTTGCTGTGATGAGACGGGAACGGTCGGGTCGTCTACAGGAAGACTTTGCTTACTTGTTTTTGGAGACATTGCTGGAAGAGAAGGGTGCTGTCAGAGTAGGGAGCTGTGGGAGAGATCACGAAAAATCGGTCCCATTTGGCTGGGCTAGAGTATTTAAGATTTTTGTAGAGATGGGGGTAGTAGAAGGAAGGGGTCGTGTGGAAGAGGGAGTAGTGTTGAGGAAGGTGTTATGGAGAGGTGGAGAATAAGGCTGTAAGGTAGTAATAAGGGAGGATGGGGTAGTTGATGAAGGTTGTGGGGGTAGAGGTGTTGAAGTTGAGCATGTTGGGAGAGTAGAAATGTCTCCTGGGGGTTGAGTGTTGACTAGGGTGGATACTATACTAGTAGGCATTGAGGAGGGGATAGTAGTTTCAGTGTTCGGAGCCGTAGTAAAAAAAGTTTGGGGTAAGGGAATCGGGAGAGTTTGAATTAGTGGGGCTATTTGATGAAGGGATAAGCCTCATTGATCCTAATAAAGGTATAATATCTTTATTGTTGGCCATGGTAAGCCTGGAGTATGTTGGGGGGGGGGGGGGGGGAAACAGTCCACCCCTCAGGGTCCTCTTGAGGGGTAAGGGCTAGGCAACTAAAGCAAGGGAATACCGTGCCCATGGCTCTCTCAGGCCGTTCAGGACTGACACAAAGTCAGCCTTTCATCCTTTCAGCACGGCTCTCACACCTTAGGAAGTGGATAGTAGAAGGGGTTGGTGAAGGGACAGAAACGTAAAAGGGGAAAAAAGACCATGCAAAATTAGTTGCGTCGAGGGGAGTTGGGGAGTTCCCCAGCATTGGGCCCCAGTCTCCGCCTCCTAAGCCACCCCACAACAACGGGTAAGGGATTGGGGGGACATACATGTTTGATATATTTGTGCGTAAATACGTATGGATGTGTATACATATATGTATAAATATGTATACATATTTGTTATATGTGTAATATTAATTTATATATGTATATACTCATACATATATATATATATATATATATATATACATGTTTATTTACATATATGTATATATAAACACAAGTAAATATTTATACGTATATGTTATATATATGTACTGCTTTGATATCCAGGAACTCGTGAAGAGTTCGAAACGTTACGATTTATATTAATTTCTTACTGTGTCTGTTTTCCTTTTCATTTTTTTGTACACATTGCCACACAGTTATATATACACATGTATCTATGGTATACTGTATATATTAATATATATATATATATATATATATATATTCATATACATGTTTTTATATACATGTGTACATTACGTATATATACCTATATACACATATGCTTGTACATATATACATATTAATTTGTTGAACCATTCATTACACTGTTGGAATTGTTAAAATATCCAAATTTATTGTCGAGACGTAATTTGGCAGTACAACCCCTCCCTGATTGGATGGCCTTCCTAAACAACCACGCTACCACTAATGCAACGGCGGCGAATTCATATATATTTATATAGAGACATAAAGAGATGTATATACGTACATGTATAAATAGATGTGTATATATATACTATGTGTAAACATGTGTATCTGTTTGCGTGTATGTTTATATATACATATATATGTAAATATGTATATACTGAAATATATATAACAATGTTTACATGTATATGTATGTATACATATCCATATAAAATCATACATCCATATAAATACATACATATATATACCTATATAAGTATATTTATGTATATAGTTATAGATATATGCATATATACATATATATGGAAACAAAGATAGAAATAGAGACAGAGAGAAAGAGACAAAGACAGAAAGAGAGGAGACAGAATGAGAGAGGAAGAGACCCACAAGGTCTGAGGACGAAAGGCGAGTCCCCCCCCCCCCCCCTATTTTTCTTTGTATCTTTCTCTTTCACTTTTCCTCTTTCTCTGCATCTATCACTCATCGTCTCGCCCTCCTTTTCTCTCCTTCCCTCTCTCTATCTCTCTATCAAAAGGACGAAAGGCGAGTAAGAGTGAGAGAAAAAGAGGAGATACAGCGAGAGTCGCTTTTCTCTTATACTCAGCCCTTGTGTGTCGCCTTTCCCTCGTCCTCACCTTTTGTGGGTCTCCATCACTTCCTCTCTCCGTGTCACCTTTCTTTCTTCCACAGCCCTTGTGAGAGACAGAGACAGAGACAGAAAGACAGAGTGAGAGACGGAGAGAGAGAGAGAGGGAGGATGGAAGAGACCTAGAGACAAGGAGACGGAGAGACTGGCAGAAAGACAGAAAGAGAAAGTATTAGTGATAGAGAAAGAGTGACAGAGAGGGGGGGGGGGGAGAAGTGACAGACACAGACAAAGACAGAGTGAGAGCGAGATAGGGTAGGGGGGTGGGGAGAGAAAGAGTGAAGGTGTAGCAAAAGCTAAATGCAATTATTTCTCGCAAGATATGTAAAGATGAGCGACTGCCACCACCCATTTAATTACCGTATGGGAACGTAGTGTATATGGGAGAAGGATGATAGTGTAGAAGGCAAGTTGTGGGAAAAGGAGCGAAAGAGTTTAAGTGTAGTATGCGTGTGTGGTGTATATACTTGGTGCGAGAATATAAAGGTTGGTAAGCGTGAGGTAAGCCGAGGAGAGACGTGTGCGTATACGCATTTGAGCAAGTAGCCACTTTGATAAAATGAGGAAAACTATTACCATTCACTATAGGTAGCTTGTAGGTAGCAATCGTAGGCAGCACTTAATTTCGGGCGTTTAATAAACTAGGTATGCGTAAAACAGGTTTATTACAAATAAAGTTAAAAGACAGACAGTAAAACACGGAACGATAAAACACAAACACGAATAAAACAGTAACATGAATGGTAAGACAAAACTGAACTTGAAACATTAAAATACGAACTATGAAACCAACCATGAACATACAATACACTTAATAAAACGGTAAAACGATACGATGAAAATAATAAAACCAATGTAAGCTTGAAAGCTAGATAAAAGGAACACAATGGAACCCTACAAGCAAGATAAAACGAACGATGAAACAGTAAAATAGAACTTTGGTAGAACATAAAAAAATCACGAAGGTAAGAAAGCGCCGGTCACTCTTAGGTGACCTAAGAGTGACCGGCGCTTTCTTTCTTGATATAAACATTTATTCATATATATACATATTTATATATTTAATTTATATATTTACATATATATAAACATTTATTCATATATATACATATTTATATATTTAATTTATATATTTACATATATATATTTATATTACATATAAATTCATTTATAATACATATTGACTTATATATTTATTTATAATACATATTTATATATATATTTATTTATAATACATATATATATATATATATATATATATTTATGTATATGTATTTTCATATATAAATATATATATATATATATATATATAATATATAGGAAGATATATACATATGTGTATATATATATATACTTGTGTTTACACAGGTATATATACAAATGTATGTATATATACAAAAAATATATGTACTCTATGTGTATACTCATGTATACACATATATATGTAAATGTATATATAGATGTGTACCTCTCTCTCTCTCTCTCTGTCTCTCTCTCTCTCTCTCTCTCTCTCTCTCTCTCTCTCTCTCTCTATATATATATATATATATATATATATATATATATATATATATATATACACGCACATGTCTATATGTATGCATATATATGTATATATTTATATATACGTATGTGTGCGTGTGTACGTATATACATATGTACAAGTATAAATATATATGTGTATATATATGTATTTACATGTATATGCACGTATATGTGTGTATATATATATATATATATATATATATATATATATATATATATATATGCATATGTATGTGTATATGTATATGTAAGTATACGTGTATGCATGTGTGAATATTTTTATATATAAGTATATGTATATATATGTATACACATGTTTATATATATATGAATATGAATATATTTTAGTCATTAGAACAATTATTCCCAGCTTTTCAATCGCGAATGTTAAAGGACTCAAATAACATGAAATTTCAACCTCACAGCCTCATGCAATTTTAACATGGTTTAACTTATTTATTAGCTTTGCAACACACATTTTCCAGAGAAATGATTCCCGCGAAAATGAAATTAGTCGAAGCCTTTATTTCTACTTCACTCACTCGGCGTTCCTTCTGTCTCTCGTTTGGAGTGCCACTGAGTCGAAGTCCCACTTTGACTGGTGCTGAGTATGGGATGGTGGTGGTGATAGTGATGATGATGGTGATGATGGGGGTGATGGTGGTGGTGAGAGTGGTATTAGTGGTGGTGGTAATGGTGGTGATGGTCGTGGTGATGGTGGTGGTGGTGATGGTGATAGGGGTGGTGGTGATGGTGATGGGGGGTAGTGGTGATGGTGATATTGATGGTGGTGGTAGTGATGGTGGTGGTGATGGAGGTGGTGGTGGTGGGTGGTAGTGATGGTGGGTGGTGGTGATGATGGGTGGTGGTGATGATGGGTGGTGGTGATGATGGGTGGTGGTGGTGGTTGTGATGGGTGGTGGTGGTGGTGACGGTGGGTGGTGGTGGTAATGGTGGTGGTGGTGGTAATGGTGGTGGTGGTTGTGATGATGGTGGTGGTCATGGTCATGGTAGTGGAGGTGTCTAATGTTAAAGCAATAAATAAGTGATCAGTTTAAGCTGAAAATAGTCATGATATACATCTGTTACTGGTTCAAGAACCAAAGTTTAATGCGGCTTTCCAATTGTTGTAGAGACGTTGCAAAGGCGCCCATATCTTGACAGAAATGAGCGCAGGAGGAAGGGAAGGGCACTTGTCGCGTCCACCACGGGTGTTGTGTCTGGAGTCGTGTGGAAAGCGCAGGCTTGACAGATGTGGAGTCTGCATTATGTTAACCTTAAACATTGCACAAAGGACGCCAACGTTGCGCCGTTACAACGGTTGAAGTGTGGCGTCCGGCGGTTGCCGTGTTTTGTAGAGTATGATTGCTTCCGCCCTCTTCTGAACCTGATCCAGATATGAAGGCAGAAAGGCATACCACAAAAGCGGACTATTCCATAAGACTGCAGATTTGCGACTTGTAGAGTACTGCTATACCGGGCCCATCCAAGAGATGGCTGATGCATCCAAGCTTTCTACAATTCTCTAGGAACGTTCAGGATCTCACTACCCATCACTAGGAATGCTCAGCATCTACCTTACCTATGGAATGTTCAAGAAATACCATTAAATGGGAATACTTGGGATCTAAATTTACTAGTAATGCTCGGGATCTAGTATTCACCAGGAATGCTTGGCATCGACATTTCCTAAAGAATGCTCAGTATATACCATTCACTAGCAATGTTCGGGATCTACCATTTACTGGAAATGCTCAGGATCTACCATTTACTGGAAATGCTCGGGATATACCATTTACTCAGAATGCCAGGGATCTACCTTTCACAAGGAATGCTCAGGATCTACCTTTCACTTGGAATGCTCGGGATCTACAATTCACTAGAAATGCCCAGGATCCATCGTTCACTAGGAATGCCTGGGATCTAAATACGATTCAAAAGGAAACTTTAGGATCTAACTACCATTCATTATGAATGCTAAGGATCCACCATCCACTAGCAATGCTCAGGATCTTACTAGGATCATTCACTAGGAATGCTCGGGTTCTCGCTTTTCAAAAGGGATGATCAGGATCTCACAACTATTCACACTAGGCATGCTCGGGATCTAACTACCATTCAACAGGAATGCTAGGAAGCTGTCATTTACTAAGAATGCTAGGGATCTCACTGCCATTCACTAGGAATGCTTGGGATCTCACTAGCATTCAAAAGGAATGCTCTAGATCTCAATACAGTGCAATGGGAATGCTTGTCATCACTAACTTTTACTAGCAATGGTCAGGATCTACCACTCAAAAGGAATGTTCGGGATCCAACTACTACTCCTTACAAATTCTCTAAATTAATTACCATTCACTAGGAATGGTCAAGATATCTCTACCATTGAAAAAGAAAGATCGGGTTCTCACTACTATTCACAAGGAACACCCGGAATCTCATTACCTTTTCACCAGGACTGCTAAGGATCTCTACCATTCAATAATAATATTCAGGATATCCCTACCTTTCACTAAGAATGCTCAATATCTAGCATTAACTAGGAATGATCAGGATCTAGCTTTCCATTCACTAGGAATATTCAGGATCTTACTACAATTAAATAGGAATGCTCGAGATCTCACTACAATGCACCAGGAATGCCCGGGGTCTAATGTTCAAAAGGAATGTTCGTGATCTCACTACCATTCAATGGGAATGTGTGACCTCAATACCATTCACTAGGAATGCTCAGGATCTAACTACCATTTAATTGGAATAATTGGGAACTACC
>NC_061823.1:22190495-22202995 GCF_019202785.1 Penaeus chinensis | reverse complement strand
CATCAGTGCAAAAAGTTGGCAGGTCAACAGTACTATAATCTACATAACATTGCATATAGACGAATCAAAATACATGCTGACAATCTAAAGATGGTAGGACAAAATGGTCCATCTAATTTTCATATTGCATATAGACATACATGTAAGGTGCTAGTGAATGAACTATCATGTCAGAACACAAAATGCTACCCATAAAAACATCTAAAAACAAAGAAAAAACGAGCCAGTCACATCCACGGTCTGAGAATCACCGATTGTTTCTTGTAAAGGGAGTGAAGTCACAGACTGAAACTTGCAATCGGTGACCAATGGAGTGTAATGTATATTAAGAAAAATCACAATTTTCATCAAATTCAACGAATTCAGTATGAAAGCTATTTTCTTATCACAAAAGGAAACCATTATACAGGGAAACTTAAGATGCATTTAATTTACATAACATAGTATACAGACAAATCAAAATATATGTTGACAATTTAAAGGTGCTTGTGAACTATACATATGTATATATATACATTTATAAATAAATGTATATAAGCATATAAAAATATGCACAAACGCACATATATATATATAAGAGTAAATATATATTTTATATAAAATTACACACAAATATTTACTTCACTGGGTTTGGATACTGGGGCGACTATCAAATAATCCTTCCCCAAGGGTATAGTTGTTTAGGTAATCATTGTTAGTGGTCCTCAACCAACCATGTCGATGATAGACTCACCCACACACAGTGTATATAGACACAAAACACATACATACATGTGTGTATATACATATCTCAAGCATGCATATATATCATATATGCATGTATGCATATATGTACACACACACACACACGCACGCATGTGTACGCGTGCGTGCGTGCGTGTGTGTGCGCGTTTGCGTGCGTTTGTTAATATATATTTACATATATATAGACATACATGTACATATATATACATATATACATACATAAATATATATACATGTAAATACATATATATACACATATATATGTATATATATTATATACATAAATGTGTATCTAATATGGATGCCACGAGTTAGATTTACTAAACAATTTAAGATTCATGATAAAAAAATCCAGCAGTGTCTAAAGTTAATTAAGAATTGTCTTAACTTTCACTAAATTCAACAAAATCTCCTGTAATGTAACCAATAAGAAACATTATAAAGAAAAATTAAGGTGGTAACAATGGTATTTTAAGAGTAAAACTGACATAAATGGAGTATTAATGTCAGCTCAAAACCCAAGCGTCATCATTGCAAAAAGCTAGCAGGTCATATAGACAAATCAAAACACATGCTGACAATCTAAAGGTGTTAGTGAATGAATGTTAAAACACAAAATGCTAACCATAAAAACATGTAAAAATCAGGGAAAACTAGGCAGTTCACCGATTTTTTCTTGCAAAAGGAGTGAGGTGTGTGTATTCATAAATATGTACTACAATTATATAAATATGAAAATATTATAAATGTTTGTGTCTGTGTTTATATATATACAGTAAATACATTATATATATATATATATATATATATATATATATATATATATATATTATATATACAGATTATGTATATATTCACATACACATGTATATATACACTATATATACCCTATGAATAACTTGGTTCTTTTTTTAGTAAAAGGATGTCTTCATTCCGGAGGGTTTGAGTTTAAACAAATCTTGAAATAAACCATTTATCACCAAACGATTTTCAGAGACAAAACAATAAGAATGAGAATAATATTAAAAGTAGAAAAAAAAAATATGTTAATACTTAAAAATGTATCGAACACCAAACAAATATATATGCAATATATATATATTTTTAAGATAGATTATATCCCAGAATAGCTAACAACGCCGAAACCCCTACTGTGCCGCATGCACCTAAACAACGCTGGAATCTTCCTACAAAATAAATAATAATAATAAAATAAATAAAAAATAATAATAAAAATAAAAAATAGTCACAAGAACCAAGGCCGGTTCGTTTCTAACGACGCTGAAATTTCTCACAACGCTGTAACTTCTAATAACGCCGAAATCCCTACAACGTTAAAACAAAACTTACTTAAAATGAAATGTTCTCAAAATACAGTCTAACTGGATCGCCACACCAGAAATACTCTAATAATTACAACCAAAAAGACGCCCACGCCCCTCAAGTCTGAGCGTGAAACGAATCGACTAGTGTCGAGCGAGTCGACGTAAGGGTTCAGTCAGCTCGTCCGAACCCAAGCTTTTAACTAGTTCGTACAGTATTCTGTATCTCCAGAGGAAATTCTTTTAAAATAAAGATACTCTTTGTATACTATATCTATGTACATAAATATAGTATACATATACTTAGTATATATACACTATGATGTGTATATATATATATATATATATATATATATATATATATATATATATATACAGTATATATATAGTACATATATATATATATATATATATATATATATATACACACAGTATATATATATATATATATATATATATATATATATAATACATATATATACATATATATATATATACATAGTATATATATAGTACATATATATATATATATATATATAAATATATATATATATATATATATATATATATATATATATATATTATACAGTACATACAGTATATATGCATAATGGAGTGTAATGTAAATTAAGAAAAATCACAATTATCATCAAATTCAACGAATTCAGTATGTAAGCCATATTCTTATCACAAGAGGAAAACATCATACAGGGAAACTTAAGGTGGTGACAATGGTATTTCAAAAAAAAAAATTGACAGAAATCGCATATTAACACGAGATCAAAACCCAAGAACGTGGCAGGTGAAAATAGTACAATTAATATGCATAACATAGTATACAGACAAATCAAAATATATGTTGACAGTTTAAAGGGGCTAGTAAATTATACATATCTATATATATACATTTATAAATATATGTATATTTAAGATATATACATAACCGCACACACACATATATATATGCATATATATATATATATATATATATATATATATATATATATATATATTCACACAAACACACACACACACACACACATATATATATATATATATATATATATATATATATATATATACTTATTTATATATATATATATATATTTAATTATTTATATATATATATATATATATATATATATATATGCATGCACACACACACACACACACACACACACATATATAGGATATATATATTTATATATGCACATATATTTAAGTATACATATAATTATATACACTATATATATACTTATATATATATACGTGTATACACATACATACATTTTATATATATATATATATATATATATATATATATATATGTATATATATATATATGTTTATGTGTGTACATATACATGAATATACATATATATGCATATTTATACATATACATACCCATATGTATATTTATATATGTACATATATATGTATATATTTATACATATATATACCCATATGTATATTTATATATGTACACATATATATGCATATATATACATATATATGCATACATATATACATGCATATATATACATATATACATGCATATATATATACATATATACATGCACATATATACTTATATACAAGCATATATATACATATATACATGCATATATAAACATATATATGCATATATATAGATATATATATATATATGCATATATATACACATATATGCATATATATACATGTATATGCATATATATACATATATATATATACACGCATATATATACATATATATACATATATAAACATAAATATATTCTTATATATACATATACATATATACGCTTATATATACATATATATACGCACATCTATACAAATATATGCATATATATATATATATATATATATATATATATATATATATATATATATATATACATATATATATACGCATATATACACGCATGTATATACGCACATATATACACATATATACGCATATATATATATATATATATATATATATATATATATATATATATATATATATATATATATATATTTATTCATTTATACATATATATATATATTTATGTATAACATGGTGTATATATACATATAGGTATCTTTATATAGGTATAAAGGCATATATATTATTATATATTATACTATTATATATTATATATATACATATATATATATATATATATATATATATATATATATATATATATATACACACACACACAGGCATGTAAATATAAATGCATATAAATGTATATATGTATAAATTTATATGTATATATATATATGTGTGTGTGTGTATGTATATAAGTTATAATAGAATGTTATGTAAATTAAGGACAATCTTAATTTTCATTAAATTGCACAGAATCTGTAATCTAACCAAAATGGTTATCACAATAGAAGAAACATTATAAACATTATTAAAGTGGTAACAATGGTATTTTAATATTAAATTTGGTATAAAAAACATATTATTGCGAGATCAAAACCCAAGCGTCATCAGTGCACAAAGCATTTACAATGATTTGATTTACGTAACATTGCATATTGACAAATAAAAATATATGTGGAGATCAAAAGGTGCTAATGAATGAATTGTCAAATTCAGAGCACAAGATGCTAACCATAAAAACATTAAAAAACAACGAAACTAGGCACTGTCTGAGGATCATTTTTCTTGCAAAAGGAAGGGAAGTCACCGATTGTTGCTTGCAAAGGGAGTTGTCACTGATTGTTTCTTGCAAAGGGAGTTGGGGCACAGATTGTTGCTTACAAAGGGAGTTAGGTCGCCGACTGTTTCTTGCAAAGGGAGTTGGGCCACCGAATTTTGCTTGCAAAGGGAGTTGGGTCATAGACTGTTTCTTGCAAAGAGAGTTGGGTCACTGACTGTTTCTTGCAAAGGGAGTTGGGTCACTGACTGTTTCTTGCAAAGGAAGTTGAGCCACCGACTGTTTCTTGCAGAGGGACTTGGGTCACCAAACGTTGCTTGCAAAGGGACTTGGGTCAGCGATGGGTTCTTGCAAAGGGAGTTGGGTCACCGACTGTTTCTTGCAAAGGGAGTTGTCACTGATTGTTGCTTGCAAAGGGAGTTGAGTCACAGATTGTTTCTTGCAAAGAGAATTAGGTCAACGATTGTTGCTTGCAAAAGTGAGTGAGGTCACTGATTGATACTTGCAATGGGGTGCAATGTAAATTAAGAAGAATCTTAATTTTCACCAAATGCAACAAACACAATATGTAAGCCATATTCTTGTCACAACAGAATAAACATTATAAGGGGAAACTAAAGGTGGTAACAATGGTATTTTACACGGAAAATTGACAGAAACCTAGGCAGCCACATTCGCTGTTTGAAGCTCCTGGAGGGAACAAAGTGTCTGGGGAGGATCACTGGTCAGTCAAGTAGTTCGGCAAAGGCCACATCGGTGATGGCACGAATACGAATGAACGTATATATGTATATAAACATGTATATACACACATATATATCGAATAGAACATACATGTGCAAATACATACATACACACACACACACACACACACACACACACACACACACACACATATATATATATATATATATATATATATATATATATATATATATATATATATATATGTGTGTGTGTGTGTGTGTGTGTGTGTGTGTGTGTATATATATATATATATATATATATATATAAATGCATTTATATACATATATAAATACATATGAAAGAACACCAGATACTAAACATGAAAACTTTTAAAGACAAAGGGAAATCTAGGCAGATATATTCACCGTCTGGAGCTCACGGAGGGAGCAGGGCGTCTGGAACGAAGACGAAGACGAGGTGGAGGAAAACGCAACGACCTATTCAAAATTGGAAGAGAAAGCTTGAATAAATTAAGGGGACACTCTTTTAAAATTCACATTTTTCGATGAAGGGTATTTATTCAGATTAGGGTTTCAATTTCCATTTCCATTGGCTTTCTAAAAATGTTTAAATTCAGATCAGATTAGGAGGCGTAAAGAACTTCATATTCATTATAAGAAAAAGGACAATTGTCTTTCAGAGAATGACTTCTGATTGAGGACTTGTTTGGGTCTGAGAGCTTGGTTTTGCTACCGAGGGATATGCTAACAAAAGGAAACCCTGATTTTTTTCAATGTATTTTATCTACACAACGATCTTGGGGGATGCGTGGGGGACCGGGGTTGAAAGGGGAGGGGGGACGGCAATCGGAACCTGGAGAAATCGAAGAAAGTGATTTATGAAACCTTGAAAATTTAAATTTTCGAAAACACGAACACGTCCGACGGACGAAAATGGCTCCCGATTGAACAAGCGCAAAACGAGATGCGCAGAAAGTCCGTTTTCAGAAACGCCGAGTCGTTTCTAACAATACAATTATAATAAAACACTTAAGTCACACGTAAGTAAACAGTGTGGTTTCAGGCGAACCCAAAATGCCAAACCTAATCTTATCTACCATCTATTTATTCCCTAGCCGGAGGGGACAGACCTGTCTACCCCCCCCCCCCCCTTTTAATTAGTACTTCGTGCCTAGCAAAGTTACAGAAAATATTCGCATACATACCGTCAGTGTGGAGGGTACAGGAGAGCTGCCCAGCCATAGCCTTGCTTGGAAATAGAAAGTCCCTCCCTGCACAGTCGCAAGAAAAGCTCTCCGCTTGGCTTGTGCGACCGCCACGGAGCCAGCAGGAGGCCGGCCTGCTCGCCTTCATGGAGCCAAAATTGCCCCTACTTACAAAAAAAAAAAAAAAAAAAAAAAAAAAAAAAAAAAAATCATCAGTTACACAGGAATGACCTGTGATGATACAAGCAACACAGTGGCAATAAAACAATCTTTAGATAGAAAATCTTACCCACGTCACACTGACTACAGAAGTACGAAGGTCTACCCCTTCCAAGGTCGCGTCGTTAAATAGTTATGAACGGATAATGGAAATGATAAGGAAAAACAAAATAAAAACGCATATAGTTTTGAGAAAGCACATAAAGTAAACCTAAACATGCTACATCATTTTCTTCATTACAGAACATTATCTGAACGCAAAATCGTAGTAGGCTACGATGAATATATAGATGCTGATAATTAGAGCATCAAATATGGCGCATAGGGCATACCATATATAAACATATAGATCTATCACATTTTGAACTAAATTAATCTATGAGCATATTGAACATAAGTTTATGATATTTACACCTGTTATCTTTCGTCAAGCACTGGAGCTTCCCGTGGGCTCTCCACATACTGCTGGACGAACTGGAGCCGATTTTCTCAACCTTTCTTTGATAATGTTCTGGGAAGTAATAAATACTCTTAAAATGTAATAAGCAAGGTAATTCAATTCCATCTCGTGGTTGCTTATTCTAGGAGAGAGAGTGGTGTCAGAAAAATGCAAATGAAATATAAATTTATTAAACAAAAAAAATAATGTTATATAGGAGCCGTCCGTGGCAACACTGTTTCCGAGCATCCTCCTCACTCGCGGGATAAAACGCTCGTGGCCTCGGCTTCGGCGAAGGGAAGGCGACCGGAGTTCATGTTGCAGTATGAAGGGAGATGCAAGAGAGCGCCTGGCAATGTAAAGTGGTCTCTCCCAGTCTCTTTAGGGAATATACAGGGCAAAACGACGCCACGCCGTGGCTCAGACTGGAGTGTGTTGCCACCTCGAGTGCGTTAGTTTCCAGATATGGTAATATTCGTAAGCCTGTAGGAGAGTGTTTGTGTGTGTGTGTGGGGGGGGGGGGGGGGGTAGGCGAGAGACGACGTGATATTGCGTACTGTATATATACATATATACGGGCCCAGATATTACTTGCAAAGGGAGTGTGGACACCGATTGTTCCTTACAAATAAGATTGAGGTCACCGATTGTTCCTTGCAAAAGGAAGTGAGGTCACCGATTGCTTCTTGAGAGGGAATGAGTTCACCGACTGTTACTTGCAAATGGGAATGAGGTCACCAATTGTTTCTTGCAAAGGGAGAGAGGTCACCAAATGTTCCTTACAAAGGGAGTGAGATCACCAATTGTTACTTGCAAAAGAGAGTTAGGAAACCGATCGTTCCTTGCAAAAGGAAACAATCGGTGACCTCACTTCCTTTTGTAAAGAGTCGATTATTTTTTGTTGTCAGATGACATTGAGGTGTTATTGTTAATGCTTTGTAGGAACTGTTCAAAGTGTTCATTTCTGAAATGAATGTTTAATTCCCGTAGATTTGTGTTAGCGTTAAGAAACTGAATAAGATTGTCACGGTATTGTCCTGCTTGTAGATATCAAAAAGCTCCTGAACTCGCTTTTGTTCCCTTAATAGTGTAGGGTCACCGACCCACGTAAGAGCGTTGTGAAGTTTTTTTTGTTAGTTTTTTTGGACAGACCCTGGTCTTGTAGTAATTAGTGATCACTTTCGTAATGTCCATTACTGTGTAATAATTCTACCAGTCATAAATACGTGATTTAAAGTGGTGCTCAGGGTTAGGAGGTAACTCCCAAAATTGGTCTTTTTAAACAAACGCAATCTAATCCTTTCTTTTGTTTTGTGGATACTTCTTATTTGCCCTTTTGATTTTATATACTACCGTTTTCTACTTTCGTTTCGTTTTGACGTTTATATGATTTCTTGTGTTTTTCTGCTTTTATTTCATTATTTTTAATTTAAATATTGTAAGTTCCTGCGAACCAAAACATTTTAAAGAATTTATAGATTGTTTTTTATTATGAATAAGAAGTATAAAAGTTAAGTAGCGTTTGTTTTAGGCCAAAGGACGTAAGGATTTGCTTATGATTATTGAAATGTCCTTTGCTTTCTCTTTCGTTATTTTGAACTTTCTTTTGCTGGACCGTCGTAGTTTTTTATGTTCTTTCATTTCATTAGTCGTAGTCTTTTGTTCTCTTTCATATTATTTTGTTTTGTTTAAGATCTGTTTAATTTTTCAGTCTTCTCGCGTATTTTATTTTTTATATTCAGTTTTATTTTTGTTCATTTAAGTTCACTTTCACTTTACTAATTACATTTTATTTTATTTTTGCTCACGATAAGTTCTGTTTTACTTTTAAGTCTTTCACCTGTTTTATTTGCAGTTTGGTTCAGTTTTATCTTCATTATCTTATACTCTACTTGTGTTTTATTAACTATAACCAATTTTAGTATTAAATATAGTTAAATTTTTAGCTTTTTGCAGTGTTTTATTTGCTGTAGAGTTTGATTTTAATCCCACTAGTCTTCGGTCTCAGTTTTAGACACCGTTTTGTTCAACTTTCTCTTAATAGAAATTGTATGACTTATTTTGTTTTCTGTGAGCCACCATTCTGCCAATTATCTCTAAAAAATAAATAATTTGTTGAGCAAAACATCATGTCAGTGATCTTGGTGGATCTGCTGAATCACAGTAGCAGCGGTAATGGTATTCATTATGAAAAAGTAATAATAATGATTCTGATACCATGATAATGATAACGGCAATAGCGATCATGATACTAATGACTGTAGCATTAATGATATAATGACAATATAAACGTTGATGTTGATAATTAATCATGATGATGATGATGCTGTTAATCATGAATGACTATTAAGTAATGAAGATGCTTATAATGAAAGCAATGGAAATTGTACTGGTAGTAAAAATAATGAAAACGACCAAAACGGTTATTATGGAAATCATGATAACAACGAAAATAGTGACAACAATTTTCGTTACTTTTACCATAATTTTCATATTATCAATGACAGGGTTGATAATTTTGATGCTGACAATAACAACAACAACAAGTAATGATAATCTTGACGGCAATAATAATAACAATAACAAATACAATGAAAATAATAACAATAATATTGTATTGCTGCCACCGATTAACTAATGCGATAGTGATGTGCGGACTTGATTAATAAGAAAAGAACTTTAATTTGTGCCATCAACATCCAGCTTCTCTCTCTGTGTATGTGCGTGTCTTTATCTCTCGCTCGCTCAGGCTCTGTGAAAGGGGCAGGGGATCATCCTCTCTTTTCCTTGGTCATAAAGGAACGGCTTTTTAATACTTTTAATTTATGCACTGATTGGCACGAACGAACACGCTTAGACACGGAGCCCTGAGGAGTCCGGGTAGCTGGAACGGTAACCAATTTGTATGTATATCTTATGATCCCATGTACATTCCTTAACATGAAAGACGGAATAATGCAATGTCGCATTGACATAGATATATAACAATCCTCCCTGACCTGGCCTCGAACCTAGGTCACTCCGGTTATGAAACCGGAGGGCCAGTCCTAAACCAACCATGCCACGCGACCCACTAAAAGGAGTGTATAACTAGGATCTAACTGGCTCCACAGACATTGCCTATCTAATCATACATGAGTAAGGATAGCAAGGTTTTACACACACTCCCCGTGGGCACTCGGTAGAAATTGATTTAGAAATCAGATATACTGAGGTATATATATATGAAAGTGGAATAATGCAATGTCGCATTGATATAGGTATATAACTATAAGATACCCGTGTGATGATCTACATTAGCTTTGTTAGGTAAAATTCCCAAACCATCAGGAATTGAGGAGGCTTAATGTCATATGTGCCAGTAATTTTCAGTGGTGGGCACCCCCACCAGTAATCAACATTAATAGAATCAAGGGCGATCTAGATCAGCTTTTGAGGTAACCTGATTATTTTTTTTGCAAAATTTTAGGTAGGAACCAGAATCGCTGGGCTTACATGCGACACACAAACTCTGAGAGGGTCTCAACGTCATCACTTTGATTCCCCAAGGTGATGAAGGCATTAATGAACTTGCCGGATTAATTTTCTCAAGGATCTGCAGCGGTTTGATTAACTGATTATCAAAAAAGGTCATTAGCGGCGAACACCTAGTTAGATTGAAATATTAAACATTTAATACGTCATAAATAACAATAAACATTATATTAAAAGATCAATGCATAAAGCATTATGCTCTCAATGTCTAAAATTATTGTATAAACATTATGCAACATTAAATTTTATTGAAAATATTAGTCTCCCTAAGGAAACTAATAAGATCTTCTATGTCACAGTCCTCCCCTCATACATTAGTGTATATGGGAGGGACAAGTACATACGTCTTTGGTCTGAGAATGTTGCACATCTTTCCACTTCAGGTGCGACCGTTAATGGTTCTTGGCATTCCTCACAGCGTGCTTTACGTTAAGCCATCATCAGTCCATGAGTCAGTCTTGTGTGCCCGATTCTTAGTCTTGTTAATACAACTTCTACTTGTCGGTTGGGATGGATGCTGGTCACCCAACTGCCAAGGTCATCACTAATCTCTCGCAGTTTGTTTCCAGAGTTATGCCTCCACTGTTCCCTCCATTTATCGCGAGGACAACTCCTGATGCTGGGTTTCAAGTCAGTGTGTAGGAGAGCATCACTGGGCTGAGTTGCAGGTTCCTTGGCAGCTCGCTCATTCCCACTGATTCCAACATCCATTGGCACCCAACATAAAGTCCTCTTTTTACATGCGGACTTCACTGCAAGCCAATCCTGAAACTCCCTCACCACTGGATGTGATAAGTTTAAGCTCTTGATTGCTTGCAAGGCACTACGAGAGTTACAGTATATTACAACAGAATGGTTCGTAAGTTCTCTAGTCATCTTGACTTCTGTAAAGATGGTATGTAACTCTACAGTGAAGATCAGTGCACTGATTTAAACAAAACTCTCGAAACAAATCCTCGCAAAGTTCTGCCTCACAGTAAATTCCATATCATTGGGGATTCGGCATATGCACTCAGTGAAAATTTGATGGTCCCTTGTCGAGACACTGGAAATTTAACAGCCACACCAAAAAAAAAAAAAAAAAAAAAAAAAAAAAAAAAAAAAAAAAAAAAAAAAAAAAAAAAAAAAAAAAAAAAAAAAAAAAAAAAAAAAAAAAAAAAATAATAAGAAACTTTCAAGGACAAGATATGTAATATAAAATTCGTTTGGATGGAGATATCGAGAGAATACCTGCACTAATTTCAGCATGCTGTCTTCTGCATAACATGGTCATTATCAAGAGAAATGAAATTGCTGTGAGACTTCATCATTAGACAGTCCAGTGTATATAAACAATAATTAAAAAGCTAGAGTTGTGTAAGTTTAAAATTTTATTACAAAATTCAGTTTAGTTTTGATCTCCAGTTTACTGCATTCCAGTAAGACAAACATGATTTATTTCTGTAAAGATAAGTACATTTCATTTCTCCTTTTACTTTTTATAAGGCTTGAAAGAAGTTTTTGTTTTTACTTTTTATATGAAATTTAAGATTATAGTTAGTATTTAATATAATAGGGATTGCATATCATTTGCACCTTTTGATTTTTTGTATTCTGTAAAATATATCTTGTCTTCAGTATGTAACTGCTCAACATATTTTTTTTATCCACCTGTTACTGGCCTTTTAACA
>NC_061823.1:22172995-22185495 GCF_019202785.1 Penaeus chinensis | reverse complement strand
AAACCCTGTACACACACACATATATATGTATACATATATATATGTATATATATAAAAAAATATTTATAAATTTAAATACAATATTAAATATATATGCATATATAAAAATATATATTTTATATATAAAATATAGGGATATATAACAAATATAATACAAAATTTTATATATATGTATATATAAAGCATATAAAAAATATTATATATAAAAAAATGCATATATAAAATATAATTTTTTTTATATTTTTGCATATATATACATATAAAATATAAAAATACATATTTATATACATATATATATATATATAAAAATATATATGTGCATATATATATATTTTAAAAATTATCATATATATATAACATTATATAAAAACAAATTAACACAAACAAACACACTAAAACAACACCACTCACCACAACCACTCCAAACCCCACACCCACACACAAACAACACACCCACAAACAACACCTCAAAAACCACAACCTCCCCACACAAACCCACAAACACACAAAAACCAACCCACACAAACACAAACACACCACACAATAATTTGCCTAAATTTAACATAACCACACACAAAACACACCCCACACTCCAACCAAACACACAAACCAACACACCACACCCCCCACCACACCACAAAAACACACACACACCACCACACACCACCACACCCCACAACACACACACACCACACACCCAAACAAAACAAACCTCACCCACACCACAAGCCACCAAACACCTCCACACCCACAAACCCAAACCCCACCCACACACACACACACACACACCACCACACACACACCACACACACACATCCACACACAAACAACACACACACACACACACACACACACACCACCCCACCCACACACCACTCACACACACAAACCACAACCCCACACACACCCCCACACCACAACCAAACACACACACCCCACACCAAACACACACACACACACAAACACACAAACAACACACACACACACACAACACACACACACCACCCCCACACACACTCACACACACACACACACACCCCACACACCCTCACCCACCCACACAACACACACACACACACTCACACACACAGCCACACACACACACACCACAGCCACACACACCCACACACACACACCACACACACCAAAAAAACACACCACCTCACCCCCACACACCAACACACACCCACACACACAATCACACACACACCACATCCACACACAAAACCCCCCACACCCACACACACCACACAAAACCCCACACCCACACACAAACCCACACACCCACACACACACTCACCCCAAAAAACACACACACACACACCACACACACCACCACAACCACAAACACACACACCAGTAAAAAATGCCCCCACACAACAAACACACCCACACACACACAAAACACACACACACACCCACACACTCCACCCAACACCCCCACACACACACTCACAAACACACACACACCACACCCACACACACACCCCCCACAAAACACCCCACACAAACCCACACATCACACAACACACACACAACCAACACACACAGCCACAACACCCACCCCCACACACACAATCCCCACACACCCACACAAACCCACACCAACCACACACAGCCACAACACCACACCACCCCACAACAACAAAAACACACACACCCCCACCCACACAAACACACACCACACTCACACACACACACACCTCACACACACACCACATCCCACACACCACACCACACACAAACCCCACACCACACACACACACACTTTAACACAACCCTCACAACACACCCCACACACCCCACACACACACACCAACACACACACACACACACACAAAAACTCACCCAAAAACCCCACACCAACCCCAAACACACACCCACCAACCCCCCACACACACTCAAAACACACCAACTCACACACCCCACCAAACACCCACCACACACCCACCACCACACCAGCCACACCAAAACAACCCACACACACACACACACACAAACCCCCACCCACACACTTTACCCCCACCCCCAACACCAAAACCTTTGGGAAAAACCCCGCCAAAACCGAAGCTTCCCGTAACCCCCCTTTTAAAAAGGGAAAAAGGAAAATTTTCCCTGGGGAAAGGGTTCCCCAATTAAAGCCCAAATGGAAACCCTTTTTTAAAGGACCTCATGGAGGAGAAAATGATTTTTCCCCTGCAGGCCTTCCACCTGCAGACGACACTGCAGGTGACGGTTTTGGGAATAAACTTGACACGACCTTACACTATTGCATCCATCTACCTTCCTCTACATAATCTCAACGTGGATGATTCGGAAGATCTACTTGAGCAGTTGCCTCATCCATTTCTACTCGTAGGAGACTTCAGTGGTCAGCATTACATCTGGGGAGACACTTTGTGCAACCCTCGAGGAAGGGTCTTGGAGTCCTTGTTCTCAAGAGAAGATGCAGTTTCACTGAACAGTGACACACCCACACATTTCCAAATTCAATATTGACCTGTCAGTTGGTTTACCTGATTCACAGGTCATGGCAGGTCATGGAAGCAACCACTTTTCAATATTTTTTGAGGAGGTGAATGGTATTCCAGCCAATGCAGTGCAGAGATGGTGACTGGAACATGCATACTGGAATCTTTTTAGATCAATTGCAGTACTGCAAGGATCTGTGAATGATTTCCAGTGTGCTCAAGATACTGTTAATCACTTCACATCACAAATTCACCTTGCAGCAGAGGCATCCATTCCCAGAGGTAGCAGGCAGTACCGTCGACCTCCGGTACCATGGTGGTCTGATGAATGCCAACAAGCTGTCAGAGAAAGAAAAGGTGCATTAAGGCAGTTGAAACGACAGCCAAGCAATGTAACCTTGATCCATCAAAAAAGGCCCTCAATCAACTCTGGGACCCCCTTATGGGTATGGGACAATGTGCGTAAGATAGCTGGAAAGAGCACATTCATGTCACCACCTGCTCTAAAGGTAGATGGCATAATCCTCACGGACAAAACAGATGTTACAAATCAGCTAGCAATATCCATGGCAGAGATCTCCTCTGGAGCATCTTACATTGCCCGATTCTCCACTCCTCGGGCTGAACAGGAACGACCCCCAATGTCGTTCTTCAGTAGCACTGCAGTACATCTTCCATACAACTTGCAATTTTGGCGCAAGGAGATAGACTCTCTGCAGCTCTGCTGTAATACTGATCCAGGAAGTGACGATATTCCATACCAAATGATATCTCACTTACCGGAGAGCTCCCAACCTGGCAAGGATGCTCCCACAACAGGGAATTACAGACCAATATCTCTCACAAGCTGCATTTGTAAGCTGATGGAGAAAATAGTAAACTTCAGGTTGACATGGCATACTAGAAAAAGAAAACGTGCTGACCCCATATTAATATGGGTTTGGAAAATTAAGATCGACCACAGATGCATTTCTGAGGATGGAAATTGCTTCACAGAATTCCTTCACACAGCAACATCACATGTTAGCAGTCTTCTTTGACCTTGAGAATGATTACAATACCATTTGGAAGCATGACATACTCAAGAAGCTGTATGGCATTGGATAAAGAGGAGCATTACATACCTTCATACAAAGCTTCCTTGCTGACAGAAAGTTTAGGGGTGAGGGTGGGAAATAGTTTCCTGGAAGATCAGCTGGAAGGGGTCCCACAAGGGAGTGTCTTAAGTGTGACCCTGTTTGCCATTGCCATAAATGACATCATAAAGGTCGTTCCAAGTGCGGTCTCATTTAATCTGCATGTCGATGACTTTACACTGTACTGCTTAGGAGGAAGCTTACAGGATGTGTGAGGACACATGTAGACTGCAATAAATAAGGTTGTACAGTGGGCAATATACCATGGTTTCAAATTTTCTCCAAGCAATACTATGGCTATGCATTTCCACAAATGAGGAAAGTTCCATCCTTCCCTCTATTTAGGAGCAACCCCATTTCATTTTGTCCAAGAGGTGAAGGACATTGGTCTAATTTTTACTCAAGGCTTACATGGGTACCTCACATCAAACAGTTACAGGTGAAAGCTACAAAAGCGGTTACTATTTTGCGGGTTATTTCACACCTATCTTGGGGTGCAGACCGCACAACGCTTCTGTGGCTTTACCGAGCATTTATTCGTAGTAAACTTGAATTTGGTTGAAAGGCTTATTCATAAGCAACTCCCACTGTTTCCCGGCAGATGGACTCGGTTCATTATGAAGCTCTTAGAATCTGTACAGGGGCTTTCACCTATGGAGTCCCTGTATGCAGAGAGTGGAGAACCACATCTTTCATTACACCGGGAAAACATGAATCTGGTTTACTGCAAGAGACTACATCCAGATTGGTTTTCAACCTCCTTGAGGATAGCTAATCCTATGATAGGAGAATGAGGAATCTTGTGGAAGATCTTAATTTAAATCTAAATAGATCCTGGCTGTTGGAACTCCGCAATTCCCTCCTGTGACCAATCAAGTCGAGTTTGAGATATTTCTTCAACACACTTCTAAGTAACAAGGATCAGATGCAATATATACAGATGGTTCGAAATCTGAAAATGGTGTGGGCGTTGCAGCAGTGAGCAGAAGGAAGACTACATTTGCAGTTTTCCTCAAGCAGCCTCGATCTTCCCTGCAGAGTTACATGCCATCCTTGTAGCAGTTAAGATGACCAGATATCTTACGAACCATTCTATTGTAATATATTATGACTCTCATAGTGCCTTGCAAGCAATCAACAGAAAACTGTCGTTAGAAAATTACGCTAAACATTCAGACACATACAATAAAACTTTCTGAAATATAGTTGTTAACGATAACTGTTGGTACCCCTGATTATCCAACTTCTTTTGGTAAATCACAAATTAAGGGGCTATAAATTTGCAGGGAATTTATAATATGGTACTTTGTCACTAATCAATTAGCTTTCTTGTACATTTTTTTTTTTTTTTTGTTACGTCGGGTCAATCATCATAATATTAATCAATTAGCTTGCTTGTACATTTTTTTTCATGTTGGGTCAATCATCATAATACGAGAGAAGACGTGTTAGGTATTGGCAGACAGGTGCTACTCACACGGTTTATTGTTATTATCTAAGGATTACTGACATATTTAATTAAAGTCAAAACAAGGAAAATATGATACTGGTAATATATCCAAGTTTAATATTTTGTGTTCCTACTCCTGCTGTCAAAACAGTTCAAGCATCGAAACATAGACGCCACTAACATGGCTGTCAATGCACGCCTTCCTCACAGCATAGATGTTCCTATACTTGCAAGGCAATATTCACGACTGCGACACGGTTACGAGTGTGGTCTTGATACATGTATTTTGGAATGGCTGCCCACACGTTTTCAATTGGGTAGAGATCCGGAGATTTGGGTGGATATGACGGAAGCGCGATGTCGGGATGGTCACGAAACCAATCTTGGACAACGCGGATGGTATGGATGGGGCTGTTGTCCTGAAGAAGATAGAAGGGGCACGTTTCAGGAAACACCATAGCCCTAATTATAGGATGGAAAGACTCTTCAAGGATTTCTAGATTTTCTACATTTCCTTCCCTGACACCACTAGCGTGCATTCACCCAAACAACCCTGCGGTGATTCGGCCACTCCTGCTCCTGATCACATTCTCTGGTTCAATTCGGTTAAATGATAACACTGCATCAGATATAAAAATAGACATATATGAAAATGTTTTGGCATTCATTTCTATTAAAACAAACATTTTTTTTCCAAAATATCAAGGGAAGGGAAATAGGAGCGGAGGAGTGGTGTTTTATTTGTATATGTATATGTATGTCTGTATATATATACACATCCATATATATGTATATATGCGTATATGTATATAAATAATATACATATATATGTATATATATACATATATGTCTATATAGATATATATATATGGATATATATAGATAATACACACACACTTACATATATGTATATATATGTATATATACATATACATACATACATATATATTATATATCTACATACATATATAAATATATATATATATATATTGTATGTATGTTTGTATGTATATATATATATATATATATATATGTGTATATATGTATGTATATGTATATGTATATGTATATGTATATATATACATATACATACATATATATACATACATATATAAATACATAAGTATGCATTGAGAAGAAAAAACATCCACAGTAAGAAATGAAAATAAATCGTGACGTTTCGAACTCTTCACGAGTTACTCTTCAGACGAATAATAAACTGAAATGGTCTGAAGAGGAACTTGTGAAGAGTTTGAAACGTTACGATTAATTTTCATTTCTTACTGTGGCTGTTTTCCTTTTCATCTTTGTGTACACTTTACTGTGTTTGTCTTTGTGTCAAATATGTATGTATGTATACACATGCATATATATATATATATATATATATATATATATATATATATATATATGTGTGTGTGTGTGTGTGTGTGTGTGTGTGTGTGTGTGTGTGTGTGTGTGTGTTTATGTGTATACATAAGTATATACACATATGTATGTGTGTGCATATATATATGTGTATATATACATGTGTGTATATATACTTATGTATATTATATACTCTACACATTTCGGAGTGTTTTAACAGCATGTTGCATCATCTCTCACTTGGTTACAAAGTGTATGAATCTGCAAAGTAGCTTAGTAGCCATTGGCCAGGATTGCATCATCTCTCTGTCCTGACACCTGATCCTTTATATATCATGTCCTGATATGGTCGGACTTGTGCCACTTGTAGTAGTTTGGGTATTACAACCACTCATTCGTGAGCTAACTGCAAGAGCGGAGAGATGTCACTGACCACAAGGCCTAATGTATCTGGTAGGAAAAGTGATCCAGTGTGGGATCATATTAACAGATTTCCTTCAAAGTCTGTAAAAGGATGAGGAGCTACATGCAGTGTAAACAAGAATGAAAACTTGGAGAAAAATGTCAGCAGCTACAAAATGAATTATCAGATTTGAAAGATCCAGGTAAGACTGAATAACTGACCCCATAGGTGCCCCAACATAGTTGCAACTTCAGCATTAAAGAATGTCCAACTTCTGCCACAAGCGTAAAGTAACAACTTTAGACACATTTATTACAAAGACAACCTCTTATGAAAAAGCAAACCTTGATGAAGATGTCACTAAGATGGTCTTTGCAACCAACTCTTCATTTAGATTGGGAGAACATCCTCAGTTTTCTAAAATGGTTGGGACGTTTAGGCCAGGATACACTTCTTCAACAAGAAAAGCAATTGCAGACAAATTCCTACCCATAATATATGAAAAAGAATATGCAAAGTGTGCCACAGAGCTGAAGGATGAAACGGTCTGTCTGTCTTTAGATGGATGGTCTAGCATTCACAATGTATGTGTTATGTGTATGTGTTACTATGACAACCTCAAATAGTAATATATATCTAGTAGATACAATAGACACAAATGGCCAGCCTCATACAATCGTATATTTAGAAGAGCTCTTAAAATCAGCAATTAATAGGTGTAAATATCTTGGTTGCCATGTTTGTTAGCGTTGCGACAGATAACGCAGCTAATGTAAACAAAATTAAGAAACTATTAGAACAGGGAAATAAACTGAAGCTGTTGACCTATGATTGTACAACATACATTCTAAATCTTATGTCTCATGATCTGGAAATTAGCAGTATTAAACAGTATGTGGTGCATATAATAAAATAGTTTAGAAACAATCACTATGCTTCTGCAAGATACCGCCAGGAAGGTGGGCAACGTTTTGTTGGAATATCATGTGTAACTGTCTAAAGATATACATAAAGAACTGGCCAGCTCTCATCGAAATTTGTGAAGTTGACAGAGAGCAGATTGAAGTCAGAGTTAGAGAGGTGTCTACTTGCACGACTAGAACCAATAGCTATGGCTTTGGACAAGGTAAGGTGATAAACTGCTGAAGCAGTGAACATATGGAAAAAAATAATTACATTATTTAATGTCAGATATGCAGTAACTGCTGATAAAAGAGGTTTGACCATGTCATAATACTGTAGTGTGATATCCGTGAAACCAGGGGTCCCGTCCCAGTTCATCAAGTCGTCTGCCCTCCCTTGATGCTGGCGAGGGATACAGGTGCAAAGGACCTGGTTAATCCCTGTTAATTCGAATTCCCTTAAACGGTAGCATGGGGAGGAATTCAAATAATTTATATGAGTTTGTTCTAGCGTGACAATCTCTTTCTGATTTTCAGCCTAATCATAAAATACTAAAATTGACCAAGAAAAAGAAATCCTAAAATGCACGATAAGTAAAAGAATATGCCGAAGGGATGTAAAGTATCTGAAACTGCTGCATATGAAAAACTAAAGGAAAAGACTTCCAAAGTGGACAGTCTGGCTGAAGGCCTTACTATCAAAACAAAGACAAACCAGTAAATCTGGCGCCACAGCTGAAGGCTTAAAAAGAAATCCCCAAACTGAAAATGAAATACGGCAGCCTAAAACCCGAGTCTGGTGAAGCTAAAACAAGAACAGTAAAACTAAAAGATCACTCAGACTTCCTACTATGAAAGATTAAAAGTTATAAGTAAAAAGGAAAGAATACCAGCCAAGTTCATTATTAAAACATGACGGTAAAATTATTCAATAAAAATGTTCTTAAGATCACGTCCAGCTCCTAAGCAAAGAATGTCAGGTACGTCAGTACTTAGCTTATTATCTTCGTGATCGCCTTTCGTTGTTCGCAGAAAATATGGTGGCACTGCCGGTTTTTATCACCGGGGAATGAAATGAAAACACCCGCTGACTGTCTTGACCAACACTTGTTTGAATCTCTTCTGTTTAAATTGCCTCGGTAACGTCAGAGGCAAAACATTTTCAAAAACAATTTCTTTAAATAAATGTACGTAAAATACATAAATAAAAATGGGTAAAAGTAAAAGGAAAAATATAAAATAAACATTTTAGAAAGAGAAATGCAATGTACTTAAAAAAAAAAAAAAACGAATAAACGAAATGTATAAAACGTTTCCCCTAATACTCAAAAATAAAAACGAAGTAAAAACCGAGACTTTAAAAGTTTATGGAATATCTAAAATACCAAAAGGAATAAAAGACAATAAAAATAAGTTTACAAGAATGCCTCGTAATTAAATTATAAAATAAATTGATTACAGAAAACCAGATAAAAAGGGGAAAACTAAAGTAAAACAATAAAAGCAAATAAAAATTAGGAAATCAAACAAAATAAAGCAAAACAAGACGAGTGACAGGTAGCGACTAGTCCTCCAGCATTGGCAGCCAGAATGGGAGAGCAGACCACCTTACAATACAAGCTCATCTTCTTACGAACCTGACTCATCCTTCCTTGCAATGAAAACTGCTTAGTGCAGAGGAAGTGAATTATGCAACAGATTATGCCAATAAAAAGTTTCCCTCACTCACCCCAATCATCATGAAATTTCAAGCCAAATCGCCTCCTTTTCGTGCAATTAAGTTTCGTGATTCTGTGACCAAGTGTATATATATATATGTATATATATATATATATATATATATATATATATATATATATATATATATATATATATGTGTGTGTGTGTGTGTGTGTATATATGTATGTATGTATATATATATATATATATATATATATATACATATATATACATATATATACATATATATATATATATATATATATATATATATATATATATATATATATATATATATATATCTGCATGTCAGAGAAAGAAAACGCCAACTGCAAAAAGCTGTTTTTTTTCAGGAGAGCCAAAAAAACGAATTTGGCTTTACAATTTGCATTGCAGCTATGATTTTAGTTATTTCTGTCTACCGACGGTTTCTGAAGTTGGTATAAAGTCTATCTTGCATGATACGATAGTTTTTTTATTTAAAAAATTAAAGCATATTTAAGTTACGAAAAGTTTTGTAGTTGGCGTTTTTTTTCCTTTGGTATGAAAAACGTTAACTACAGAATTCGCCAGTGAGCATAACTTTATCTGCTAAGAAATGCGCCAACTTGGATTACTGCTCGAGAAACGTAGCGAGCAATCTCAACCGCGACTCAAAGACCTGACTAGACGACTCTGAAAGACGGAAACTTCCTGAACTTATTTCTGGAAAGGAATTTGAAGTAAACACCGGAACCAAAGAGAAAAGCATCTTTTATTAAACTTTATGGAACAGAAATGTATTTTCTAAATCCTATAATTTGTATTGTTTTCCTCGAAAAATATAATCCCAAGAAAAAAAAAAAAATCATGACACACACTGAAAGCTAGTTTCTCGTAAATTGGAAACTTCCTGAACTTATACCTAGAAAGCTTCAGTATATTCATCAAACACAAGAATTTAAAATAGGTACACACCAGAACCAAAGAGAAAAGCATATTTTGAACTTTATGGAACAGAAACTTAATGAGTAATACCAACCGGGACTCAAACAAGCACTTTTTCAATCCTATTCATCAGTATCTAAATCCTCTGCATCGTTGGTTTTGAGGTTCATGTAGAAGGCACGAACGCCACTTCCAAATCGTTGGCACAGAGAAAGAATGTCGTGTTTCTCTGCTGAAGAAATCGGATTGCCTTCGGGGTAAGCGACGGGCAGAGCCGTTGGGAATGCCGTAACTCCTCGGCGCTCCCAGCTCATCTGGTTCATTGGCCCTGCATCGAAATCGTATTTGAAGCTGAAGGAGGTGGTGTTTCGAATGAAGATCCAGCGTGTTTCCAGCCAGTTGATTTCTGTCGAGCTTTTGGGGCTTTTTTTACGGTGAACCAGAGGTCCTTTCGTCTCGAAGAGTCCCTTAACGCCGTGGATGTCCTCCTTGTTCATGGGTACAACGACGAGCCTCGTCGACTCTCGCCGTGAGGGAACTGACCGGATGAACATGTTCCAGTCTGTTGGGTAGAGAATAATCATGTCTTTCCTCTTGGCTCTTTCGATTCAAGCGTGGGCCTTGTCAGCGTCCATCATCGTGTGGCCAGGTATCAGGTACTTCAGCTCGATGCTGGAGATCCCACCCAAAGAGAATAAATGCAGCATTGCGGCCACGAAAAACCGATTTCGGTTTTGTCCCCCACAGCTATCAGACCACAGAATCCATCGCTTTACTGCTGGGTGGTCTTTGATGAAGAGCCGCAATGCACTGGCTACCTCCAACGCTCCTCGTCTTGCTTGTCCTTCGTGCCATGTGTAGCATCGGCATTGACCCCTTGCTGGGTATACCGTGAGGTTGTAAACGTTCAGCTTCCGCTTGTAGAACCACTCCTTGGACGGATAGAGAGGACAAGGAAGGACTTACTGGAGGTCAAAAGTAACCGTCATCACATCTGGGTTGTTTTTTGCAAGCTCGATGTCTTTTTGCATTGTAGTGATGGCTTCCTTAAAAGCTTTTTCGTGGGCTTCTTTCTCACCCCCCTGTAGAACAGCGCACGTATCACAGGTGTCAATGGTAGGAAGACCGAACTTGATTTTGTAGGTGTCGAATACTTCGCAATATTTCCATTCCTTTGCCTTGATTACGTCGTCATCTTACATCTGATGCATTGACAAGTTGGAATCCAGGTATCGATGTCCGCGCTCTCTGTTGTAGTGAGATTCAGTCACCGGGAAGCTCTCGATATGGCGCTTGATGTTTTCCACCACATCAGCACCGTACTTTTTGGCTTTTCCCGCCTGCCAGCCACGCTTTTCTGTTGGGTCGACTGCTCCATGGAGTACGGGAGACAAACTCGGAGCCTTTCTTTAAAAAGTACTTTCGACTGAAGGTTCGCCGCTTTTCTGCTCCTTCTTGGCGATTTGGAGTATGAAGTTCAACTGAACCTTTGATGTATTGCTTTTGTGTGGTAGTGTTACCAAGAGCCCAAAAGGTGGCGTTGATCTGTCGACGGTCTTTCTCGGAAAACCGATCTTGGCACTTCATCCGACATTTGTCACAGGCTGCCGGACGTGGGACGTTCTTCTGAATGACGTTTCCACCCCTTGTTTTGTGGGATTTCCCACTTCGAACTAGTTTCTTCAATTTCTCCTTCTTCCATTGATGTGGCGGAGGAATAGGTGACATGTCCCAGGGAACGTCATCCATGTTGGAAGACTCAGGGTTCGTAGTAGATGACCAGGGGACTGCTCCTTCTTTGATCTTGGCCCGAGCTAGGGCCACCATCTTGTGAGCTCGGGAAGTCATGTGGAGCCTAGATGAGAGGAGAAAAAATTTGAGAGGATGATCACACTGGAAAAAAAGCAATCAAGCATATGAATTTTGGGGATCTTTTCCGTTTCATGGCAAGCACTATTTTTGCACCAAATTTTCGCCAGATATGCAGATTTTGTGCTAAACAATAATATAACATTCATGTTGTGGAGAAATGAAAGAGAGTTGGGGAAAAAAAAAATAATACTTAAAATAGTGCTTGCCATGAAATGGAAAAGACCCAATTTTTGTTAGATAATTAATCTTTTA
>NC_061823.1:22142995-22145495 GCF_019202785.1 Penaeus chinensis | reverse complement strand
TATCTCTAGTGGCAGTTTACGCTCTTACTGAGGGAAGTGGGCTTGAAGAGAAAGAGATGTTCCGCACCAAACTTGACTCTATAGTGGATCGATGTCCCCGGGGGGATACCCTCATGGTCTTGGGGGACTTCAATGCAGTCAATGGCACTGACAGGGAAGGATACGAGCTATGCATCGGTCCCTATGGCTCTGGTACTAGGAACACCAATAGCTCATACCTCTTAGACTTCGCAAGATCTAGGAGGCTGAGGATTGCGGGTTCGTGGTACCAGAGACGAGATCTACACCGCTGATCTTGGTACTCCAATACTGGCATTGTAGCTAAAGAGATCGACCATATTCTTGTGGATACTCGCTGGAGGATCCTTCAGAACTGTAGAGTTTTTTAGGAGTGCTGAGTTCTTTGCTACCGACCACAGACTTGTTGTTGCAACACTTAGGCTCCACCTCAGATCTAGACGCATCCTGAGATCTCACCAGCAGGTGTTCCATCTCGAGAGACTCAAGAGTGAGGACGTGGCTCAGGAGTATGCAGTGGCAGTCTCAAATCGGTTTGAAGTGCTTGGCACTCTATAGGACCCTGCTGAACTGCGGGATACCTTTAAGAAGGAAACTCTGTCAGCTGCTGAGGAGTGCCTTGGGGTCCGACCTCGCCGAAGGAGGCGTGTAGTCTCGGACGAGACACTGAGCACTATAGAGATGGGTCGTGCTGCCAGACTGGATGGGAACCATGTCTTGCACAGGGAACTGTCTTGCTCTGCTTGGGCCTCTTAGAGAATGGTTCAAAAGTGGTACGTTAGGGGCATCGTGGAAGAGTTGGAATGTCGTTTTGCCCAAAATGACCTTCAACCTGCTTTCCGAGCCCTGAGGGAACTCCGGTCAAAGTCCATCTCTCAATTGGGCTCGGTGAGGATAGAGGATGGTCGCATTATGTCGGAGCCGGGTGAGTATAGGGCCCGCTGGGCTAAGTACTTTGAGCAACTGTGTAGGGTCGATCCCCCATCTTCACAACTCCTATTGGCTGGCACATAGCCACTAGTGGCTGATCCACCTATCAGTGAGGAACCACCTTCCATCGAAGAGGTGAGGAGGGTGGTCTCTAGGCTGAAGAGTGGAAAGGCTGCTGGTGTCTGTGGGATTGCTGCTGAGTTGTTGAAGGCGGGTGGAGAAGCCATGATCTGTGGTTTGCATGCAGTCCTGTCTCCTATTTGGGAGACTGGTACCATTCCTCCTGACTGGAAAAGGGGCTTGGTCATCCCTATCTGGAAAGGGAAAGGGGACCAAAAGGACTGTGGCAACTACAGAGGTATTACATTGCGCCGCATACCAGGCAGGGTCTTCGCTCATCTGCTCTCGACCACTTTTACGAGCACAGAAAGTTAAGCAGTCTGGTTTTGGACCCAAGAAGTCAACTGCAGACCGTGTCTTAGCACTTCGTGTCCTTGTGGAACACCGACTTGAGTTTCAACAAGGTATGCTTGCAGCTTAAGTTGATCTCAAGAAGGCTTTTAACTCAGTGCACCAGGAGAGTCTCTGGAGCTTACTGGGTCTCTGTGGGATCCCCTCTGGGATTATTGGTTTGCTGTCTGGCCTGTATACAGATACCGAGAGTGCTGTCAAGTGTGGGGTGGGCATCTCTGCCTTTTTCCCGGTGTCAGCAGGGGTAAGACAGGGATGTGTCCTGGCCCCAAATCTTTTCAATACTTTTATGGACTGGATATTTGGCCGTGCCGTGTACCGTAGTTCCTGTGGGGCATCAATTGGTAATTTCAAGGTCACAGACCTTGACTTTGCCGATGATGCAGTGATTCTAGCGGAGACATTGGAGGTCCTGGAAATAGTTCTCGAGGTGCTGCATGAGGAGGTGAAGACATTGGGACTCCTAGTCAACTGGACCAAAACCAAGGTTCAGGAATTTGGGGACTTGATGAATATCGATATACAGTCTGTGCATGCCTGTGGCGAGAACATTGAGGTCTTGGATAGCTTCACTTATCTTGGTAGTGTAGTGCAGAGCGACGGAGGTTCCGGCCGGGAAGTCATTCGACGACTCGGACTGGCCTACGGCGTTATGGACTCACTCAATAGGAGTATTTGGCGCTGTCGGTATTTGATTAGGAGGACTAAGATCAGGCTCTTCAGAGCACTGGTGATCCCGGTCTTATTCTATGGGTGTGAGACCTGGACACTGAACAGTGCTCTGAAGGCCCGTCTTGACTCCTTTGGTACTAAGTGTCTCCGTAGAATTATGGGGTATAACTGGAGCGATCATGTGTCCAATCAGAGGATACTCCATGCGACTGATTCAAGACCTATTACCAGTCTGATACGAGAGCGCCAACTTCAGCTATATGGGCATGTGGCTCGTTTTCCTGAGAAAGATTCGGCTCAAAGGGTCATCTCCGAGAGGGTTGACCCAGGCTGGAGAAGACCAAGGGGAAGGCCACGGAACTCATGGCTGAAGCAAGTCGATCATACCTGCCAAGATGTGCTGGGGTTG
>NC_061823.1:22075495-22080495 GCF_019202785.1 Penaeus chinensis | reverse complement strand
AGCTTTTCCTTCCTCTCTGTTCCTCGTCCGCCCGATTTGGTTCGTTTTCCTTGGTTCTCCATAAAACTGGTTTGATTATTTTTTTCTTGTTTTATACGGTGCGTTGTCGATAAACCTCGTTAGAATTTTATATTAGGATCCTTGTTTGATTCATTTCAAAATAAATCGTACAAATATTTTGATAAATAGGATTAACACTTTAATAAACATCATGTATGTATCATTCTGTTATTACCCTTGTTCATTATATTGATTGCTTTACATTTTTCTCGTTTTGATTGAATTATATAGTTTTTATGACATCGGAGAGGTTTATATATCTTATTCAATTTTCAAATCATTGTCACTCTATAAAAATAAACCGCCAGGGAACCCAGAGTGAAACGGGCTCTACGCCCCGGAAGCTACAAAAAATTAAAGAAATATAATTACGTCTGAGGTTTTGACCATGCTTTTATATAACAATTATTGTTTACTTTTTCGATTTTTTTTTCCTTTTCAGTTCATGTTTTATGATACGACTTGCTTTGATTCTAAGCTCCCTGTATTTTTTCCTCAAATTTTATATTGTTTTTCCGAAGTAAGTTTTCATTTTACTACTATTTTTCTCACTTTGGTTATTAATTCATGTTGGCGTCATTTTTGGAGATGGTTTTTACTTTCGTTTTTAATATTTTTTTTTTGAGCCGTGGGTTTTATTGCACGACGTGAGGGGATAATACTTTAACGCACCCACGTCACAAGACACTGCTCTTGCCGTATCACCACTTCATGGGGTTTATAAAAGGGGATCAATAATTCACTGCATTTGCGTAAGTCGCTCCTGGTCACACGCAACACTTTCAAAAATACAATAGTAAGGGTAATAGTGATGGCAATAGTAAAAATGGAATAGTAATGGTAATAGTGATAATGATAATAATGATTATAATAACAAAAATAATAGGAAGAATCATAATAGCGGAAATGAAAATAATTGTGATGATGACAGTGCTGACAATGCTAATAATAAGTATAATTATTATCATTATGATAACAAGATTAATGATTATGGTAATCATAGTGATGATGATATAAATAATAATGATTATCATCATAATAAAACAAAATGATAATATGGTAATAATGATGATGAGGATGAAGATGATAATAATTGAAATGATGATAATAATAAAAATGATGATAATGATGATAGTGATGATAATAATGATGATAATAATAATGAAATAATAATAATGATAACAATAGTAATAGTAATGATGATAATAATAATAATAATAATAACAACAGTAATAATAATAATAACAATAATGATATAGCAATGAAAATGAAAATAGAAATACTAAAAATAGTGATAAAATAATAATAATAATAATAACAATAATAATAATAATAATAATAATAACGATAACGATAATGATAATGATAATGATGATTATAATTATAATGATAATGATAATGATAATGAGGATGAGGATGAGGATGAGGATGAGGATGATGATGATGATGATGATGATGATGATGATAATATCAATAATGATAATGAAAATGTTTTTAAAATAGTAATGATAATGAAAATGTTTTTAAAATAGTAATGATAATGATAGTAAAGATAATATTAATGCTAATAGCAATGATGACAATGCTAATAACGATGATAAAAATAATTATGATAATGCTAATGATAATGATAAAGTTAATAACGATAACAGTGACAAAAATTATAAAGACACTTATAATAATTATAACAGTGCCAATAATGATAATGATAATCAATGACAATAGTGATAATGATAATGAGGAAAATGATTAAAACAAATAATAATGACGATGATAATCATCTCTATTATCATTACCATCACCATCACCATCACCATCACCATCATCATCATCATCATAATAATAATCTTTATTATTGTTATTGTTATTGTTATTGTTATTATTATTGTCATTGTTACAGTTCGTCATCTATGTTTGTTTGGTGCTTCTCTATGATGCTTGAGGGTGAAGAAAACACCGATGAAAACTAAAGTAGGTTCATTGGAGATCAGCTCTGACAGAAATGAAACGGAACTCTTCCTGTCTCTCTGCCCCACACGACAGGCTCCGTCTGAGAGTGTTACTCTTTAAACAGATAATCTCGTTCTTTCACATACGTGATATGCTATACAGCAATATAAAATTAACATAATCTTTCGTATTTCACATGGTGTAACATATCAGTCAAAAGGCAGTGTGTATAATATAATCACATAATATCACAAGATACGTACAATAATACTGGCATCACAACCCGTATGTAATAGCATCACAACATGACACTCACAACTCACATCATTATCATAACCCACATTTACCTGCATTATTTAAATAATAATAGGTATAATGATGATAACATTAATAATAATAAAACATAATGATAACATAATATAATATAATAATAACAATAATAATGATAATAATGATAATAATGATAATAATAGTAATAATAATAATAATAATAATAATAATAATAATAATAATAATGATTAATGATGATGATAAAAATTATATTGATAGTAATAATAATAATAACAGTGAAGATAATAATGATAATGATTATACAAATAATAATAGTAATTCGGAACTCTCAAGACTTCATACCATATGCTCGCAGTCTTATCGACAACCAAGATGAATTTGGATGTTCTTTGTTCAAGGTCTCGCTTCCTTTCAGAGGGAGTTTCCTGTGTCGTTCGTTCTACAAACTGGACTACCCTTGTCATGTTCTCCACTTTGCGTTAGCCTGGCCACGTACCTTCTCCCACAACTCCTCTCCTAAATAGACTCTCGCCTGCCCATTCACTGAGAGGATCTACGTTCTCCATTGTCCCCTTCATCCTCTCAACTACAGGTTTAGATTTCGCCAGGTAAACACTCCGGCGCAAGTTGGTCCACACCAGTCCGCCCTCTACGTCGAAGGTGGGCACCTATGCACTTGTGGGCACTTGTGCCTCCTGTGATAAGCAGTATTTTTGTGAGACAGGCGTCTGTCTCAATATAAATACATTGTATGCATGGGCACAACAACAATGCCCTCTTCTACTATCAATGGGACACAGGCCATGAGATGCATTGGTAAGCGAATTGCGCGAATTTTTTTTTCCCCCATCGCTAATATCCACGCCCGCAGATTGGTGATATCCTCAATGATTAAGCAGCTACCTAATTTCAACCTGAAAAGTGTTTTTTTTTTTTCATTTCTCCTGCCGAGTCTTCTCGCTTCCTACTTCCTCTGCCTAACTACACCCTGCGCATAGACCGGCTCATCCTTCGATATTACCTGACCTCCTTTCACTTCCGTTCTCCTGTCTTCACCTCCCTGTGTCCTTTCTCTCATTTAGACTCCTTCCTCTCTCTTTCGTCTTCAGACCTGAAGATGCAATCCAGGTGGATTTTGAACTTTTGTTTTATTAACAGTAAATTTAGCTTGTGCATTGTGGGTGTTTCTGCCATAGTATCAACACGGTAGAATGTTTTCCATTCGGTGAGAGTAATGATAATAACAATAATAATAATAATTATTATTATTATTATTATTATTATTATTATTATTATTATTATTATTATAATAATAATAATAACAATAATAATAATAATAATGATAATAATAATAAAAATAATAATAGTATTAATAATAATAATAATAATAATGACAAGAGTAATAATAATAATATGACATGGAAATAATGATAATAATAATAATAATATTAATAATAATAACGATAACAATAATAACAATAATAATGATAATAATAATGACAACAACAACAACAATAATAATAATAACAACAACACAACAACAACAACAACAACAACAACAACAATAACAATAACAATAACAATAACAATAACAATAACAATAACAATAACAATAACAATAACAATAACAACAACAACAACAACAACAACAATAATAATAATAATAACTGTACCCGCCGAAGAACGCCTATGATTTGTCAATGGGTCTGGGGTGACTGATACCACTTCTTAGCACTCGCTCAAGGTTTATTCAGTAGCGGTCAAACCTGTTAAATAATACATCGATTGTACAAATGCACACAATATACAAAGCCACTAAATAACAACGTACGTTAGATTATATAATAACTTCCTACCAAGGAACTGTCCTCACACTATGAACATACACAGGCTACAAAGTCAAGTAACATTCTACTTCATATGTTATAGTCATTAGTTCGGTCGCGATCTTGTTTCCTCACAGCATTGATCATATGAAGAGCCTATGGCACGACCCTCTCACACAAACACTTTTCTTGACAGGTCAGCTCTTATGGCTGATACGGACCATGTGTTGACCCGGTGGTACTCGCCGACGCCTTCCCAACGGTTGTGACACAGAATATGATAATATAAATAATAATAACAATTATGAAAATAAGAAAACTAAGAAGAAGGAGAAAACAAAAGAAAACAAAAGAAAAAGCAGAATAAGGACAACAACAACAACAAGGCTGTGTTCTTGCACCAACACTTTTCAAAACTTGCATGGACTGGATACTGGGTAGGGCTACTCCCCAAAGTCACTGTGGAGCAACTTAGGGCAATATCAAGGTTACAGACCTTAACTAATGATGTTGCCATTCTATCTGAATATCTGGAAACCATAGTGGTGGCTCTTAAAGCATTTAGCAATGAAGTGAAGCCCCTGGGACTAGAGTTCTCCTGGACCAAGACGAAGATCCAGGATTTTGGGGGTCTACTAGGAGACTGTCCAGTCGGTACATGCTCGCGGTGAAAACATCGAAGTCACAAAGAGCTTTATATACCTCAGTACTGCAGTTCATGACTCCAGGCTGTCAGACCAAGAAGTCAGTAGACGGATTGGCCTGGCAGCAGGTCTCGACAAGAGTATTTGGAGATCACGGGACCTGTGCAGAAGGACCAAGTTACATGTCTTCAAGGCCCTGATACTGCCAGTTTTACTATAAGGTAGTGAA
>NC_061823.1:22062995-22067995 GCF_019202785.1 Penaeus chinensis | reverse complement strand
ATGTATGTATGTATGTATGTATGTATGTATGTATGTATGTATGTATGTATGTATGTATGTATGTATGTATGTATGTATGTGTGTGTGTGTGTGCGCGCGCGTTAATAGAAAATGAGGGAAGATCGGAAGAGACAACCATGTAGCTAGCTTTCTATATTATACATTTAAGCTGCTATAACAAATATAATAAATGTGTAAAATTGAATAATTCCACACAGTGCTCTTGCTTCCATCATTACAACTCTGATCTAAATCAAGTGGCTGTGCAAATATGAGTCACACCCAGTTCGTGGAATTCCCCAAGATACGTAGGCCTGTGCGCCCTGCTGGAGGACCACAGGACGGGAAATGTAGAGCAACGAGAGAACTGGAAGGGAAGGCAAAATAACACACCAGGTAACTCGTATTTCTACATTTAGCAGTGAAGAGGCGTGATAAACTCTGCATTCACGGGACAAACAGAACCGCGGAAAAGTGCTTTGGAAACTTCAGGCATCGCGTTTCCAGCGCATACCGTCTGATTTTTTTTTTTTTTTTTTCTTGTATTCACATTGAAGTTCGTTCTCCTTATAGACAGAGTTTACATTCTTCTTTGGTTTAATCAAAAGACCCTTATTACGAATGCTTACCGACTTTTGGTATTTTTAGATCTCTTACACAATGAGTATAACTATAACTATAACTATATATATATATATATATATATATATATATATATATATATATATACATACATATACGTATATGTATATTTGAGTATTCGAGTAAGTCTCGGATTCAGAATACTTTAAAGATAACAAGGAAGTTATTTGTAAATTTGGCGTGAAGATGGGTGAGTAAAATTTCGACATTCACTTGAAAATCTCTATTGAGGATAATATTAAGTTATGATGTGAAAGAAAGTGTAGGGGCTATTATTGTAATATATTTCGATATCTTACCGAGAAAAGGCTACAGTATAGAGTCGAATGCAAATTACATTCATCAGAAGCAAAGAGAAAAGAGCAAAATTTGAGCAATCTTTTTATATGAATATCTAAAACACCCACATTACTTGTTTGCTTCTTGATGGACGTATGTATGCTTTCTCAAAGCAAGTTCTCAGATCTTGGAATCCTATTTTCCACAGACCAAAAATACAACCGAACTAAAGACAAGATTAAACAAATGCTCGCCATTGCATTATTCTGATTTCTATGTTTATGCATCCAATTTGTAACAGCAGAGGGAGAAGGTACTTCAGAAGACGCTTTTGGAAGTTATAACTCTTTTTTGTACTCTCTCTCTCTCTCTCTCTCTCTCTCTCACTCTCTCTCTCACTCTCTCTCTCTCTTTTCTCTCCCTCCCTCCCTCTCTCTCTCTCTCTCTCTCTCTCTCTCTCTCTCTCTCTCTCTCTCTCTCTTTTCTCTCCCTCCCTCCCTCTCTCTCTCTCTCTCTCTCTCTCTCTCTCTCTCTCTCTCTCTCTCTCTCTCGCTCTCTCGCTCTCTCGCTCTCTCGCTCTCTCTCGCTCTCTCTCGCTCTCTCTCGCTCTCTCTCGCTCTCTCTCGCTCTCTCTCTCTCTCTCTCTCTCTCTCTCTCTCTCTCGCTCTCTCGCTCTCTCTCGCTCTCTCTCGCTCTCTCTCTCTCTCTCTCTCTCTCTCTCTCTCTCTCTCTCGCTCTCTCGCTCTCTCGCTCTCTCTCGCTCTCTCTCGCTCTCTCTCTCTCTCTCTCTCTCTCTCTCTTTCTCTCTTTTCTCTCCCTCCCTCCCTCTCTCTCTCTCTCTCTCTCTCTCTCTCTCTCTCTCTCTCGCTCTCTCGCTCTCTCTCGCTCTCTCTCGCTCTCTCTCGCTCTCTCTCGCTCTCTCTCTCTCTCGCTCTCTCTCTCTCTCTCTCGCTCTCTCGCTCTCTCGCTCTCTCGCTCTCTCTCGCTCTCTCTCGCTCTCTCTCTCTCTCTCTCTCTCTCTCTCTCTCTCTCTCTCTCTCTCGCTCTCGCTCTCTCGCTCTCTCGCTCTCTCGCTCTCTCTCGCTCTCTCTCGCTCTCTCTCTCTCTCTCTCTCTCTCTCTCTCTCTCTCTCTCTCTCGCTCTCTCGCTCTCTCGCTCTCTCGCTCTCTCTCGCTCTCTCTCGCTCTCTCTCTCTCTCTCTCTCTCTCTCTCTCTCTCTCTCTCTCTCTCTCTCTCTCTCTCTCTCTCTCTCTCTCTCTCCCTCTTTCTCTCTGGCTCGCTTTCTTCCTTCTTTTCATGATGATGATATTAGTGATGATAATAAAGATATGATAACGACGATGATGGCGATGACCACGACGACGATGGTAACGAGAGAGACAGGAAGGCGAGAAATACAGCCATGTAAGACACCAGCGTCCTCGCTTGTGTCTACATAATCGTCTTCTCTCCTTCTCTCACTAACTTCAGAAAGAAGTTTTCTTCGGTGTCAATAGAGAAATCAACGTCCCGAACGCATTTTGAAAAAGTGGGAGGGTGGGAGAGTAGGGAAGAGGCGGGGGGAGAAGAGGAAGAGGGATGAGAGAAGAAAAGGAGGAGAGAGGAAGAGGAAGAGAGGCGGGGAGAGAGAAGGATGAAGAATTGGAAGGGAGGGGAGGAGGAGGAGAAAACAAGAAGATAAAAGAAAAGAAGGGAGAAGGCGTAGGAGGAAGAGGAAGGAGAAACGAATGGGGAGGAGGAGTCAGTGCTAAAGGAGAAGGGATAGGGTGTAGAGAGGGGGAAAGGAAGTGGGGGAAAGGGGAGGAGGATGTAGGTAGAGGGAGGGAGGGGGGGGGGGAGGGGAGCAAACTAGCAAAAAGTACAATGATATGTTCGGCTAACAATCATCATATTTGTTTAGGCCCGTGACACGTTCACATTTCCGAAATAGATTTTAAAGAAAAGGAAAGATTTTCCACTTGACATCGGATAGCACGCAGTCGAGGCTGTCTTGAGAGTGAGAAATTTCTCAAGGCTAATACACGATTCGCATGTAGGCCGACTGCACAAAAACTGAGTAAGAAATAATAAACATGTTGACTCTGGTGTTCTGATGTCGGACGAAAACAAGAAAGTGAAGACGATTGCGTGAAAGACCACGCGAACGGGATGCAGTATAGTTTGCGTTGTTTTAGATAAATAAAGAATTCGGGGTATATCTCTTTCGCAAGGGAATTATAGTATGCGATTTTGTGCAGGAAGTAAAAACATTAAAATTGCGTCAAAAAATCCAAATTGGCTGCCAACGACGGGTCATAAAGCATAAAATATAATATCTCAGTTTCTAGATTAGATAGCAAAAAAAAGGTCCATTCTGACTAATTCTTGGGCACAGAACTCAAAAAGAGCTTGCGAGCCTGTGCAGCACGTCAACAGTTCAAAATGGCGGCCAAAATCCCAGACATTAGAAAATGTCTTAAAAAGTAATCCAATTTTGTAAAACTGATACATAATTATTTAAGAGGAAAGGTCCTTAATAGGGATTAATACTAAATAACCTAATGTGTTACTTTTAATTAAATAACTATATAAAACAAAGTTTCATAGCATGTATTAATTTTTGCTCAAAACATGGCTGTTGCCACCGTAAAAAAAGCTAACCAACTCTATATATTGATTGGTTATTTGAAATTATATGTTGCGCCAACAGTAAGGTCAAATGTAAAATTGTTTAAAACATAAAAAAATCTGTCATCAAATGAAGTCTCTTACAGGTAAAAATACATAATAAATATAACATTAAAAATCAATTGACAGTATAAAAAAAATTGCATATATATTGTGCATAATTAAATTATGTATACAATTGTATTCCCCCTTAGGAAACTATTAAGACCTATGTCACAATCCTCCCCCACTACATTTTTCAGCATATATAGGGGAGACAAATACATACGTGTTTGTTCTAAGAATGCTGCACATTTTTCTACTGCATGTACGACCGTTGATTAATGGCATTTCATCTCTAATCTCTCGTAGTTTGTTTCTACAGGTATGCCTCCATTGCTCCCTCCATATATTGCAAAGACAACGTCTGATGCTGGGTTTCAAGTCGGTGTGTGGGAGAGGAAAACGAGCATCACAACTCTGAACGGCAGCTGCCTTAGCTCTTTAATCAGCTCGCTCATTCCCACTGATACCAACATGCGCTGTTGGTATAAAGAATAAGTACCCTTTTCATCATGGAAATGCCAACAACATGGTCAATTTGGGTTTCTGCTCCTCTGTAAAATTTTCTCGTCAATGGCTCTATCAACAATTTACCAATAAGTCTAAGGATATGAATTTCAACTTGATCAGTCACTAAACTGAATTCTCACAGCAGGCTACCTCACTGAAGATAATCTTTGAACTTTGAGTGATGTTGGTGTGGATATAAAACATGTAACTGATTGCCACGATAGCGGAAAAATATGTAATGAGGCAAATTTTCCTGCTCTAGAAATAATAGGAAAAGGGGACCCATTTCCATGTCTGCATTTCATCTTATTGAATGCCAAAACAACATTTCCAGCAATACAGTCTTTGCCAAAATACTGTCCATGACCTGGTAGCTGAATCTTCTGATTTCGTCTAGCTAGGGGGTGAAGGTAGCAGTTTAACTCCTTCAGTGTCTTGTCTCAGGACTGACTCACTATCTGTATAGTAGCATGGTTGGCGCCACAGCAGTAAGTTAGTGTGTTTGAAATATCATCTCCTTCTCCATCGTTCATTGTAATTACCATCATAAAAATGTGAATAGTATCAGACCATAGTCTTTTGCTGTACCTCCCGAGGCTCATCTATTGAAGCATCATAGCAGTATTTTCTTATTGTTACATGTATGCTCTCTATATGAGTGTTGTTGCATCAAATCCGAAGGTATTATTAACATTGTCAAGAATAGCCTCTGCTGTCAGAAGCTCGGCTATCGATGTTCTCAACACTTAAATGACATATCGCCTTGAGAAATCAAACGTAGGTGTCCGAGGGAAAGTCACCGCCGTGGTATAAGTGGAACCACGGTTGATCAGGAAGGGATCCAATCAGGCAAGGGTGGT